>NW_024385702.1:0-10462 GCF_016835505.1 Polypterus senegalus
TACAGTAAAATATCAACTCTACCATATAAAAGACTTTTGTTTTATTATTTCATTATTATATTCCTTGATCTTCAGCTTGAGTCATATCAAGAGATTATCTGTAATTAATGAACATGAATTATTATTGTCATTTGAATACATAACTCTTAGACTAATAACAAACTCCCATTCTTATTTTTTTATTATAATCTGAAGCAAAATTTTAATGAAGACCCATATCAGAGGCTTAAATAAATTTCCTAACTAGGCATTTTCAAACCTGCTGAATCAAATTCATGCTCATAAAAGCTTATCCTAGTAGCATGAGATGAAAGATGGGAGGGAGTCCTGGAAAGGACATTTACTGTAAAGTACTTAAATGATATGGATAATTCTGCTTATTCAGTTCTGGATTTCTTTCCCATTGATTGCTTTTCATGAAAATTACAGTGCATACATTGATGCTCATAACATCCAACTTTCTTTGTCTATTGACTATTTTGTCTTTCTGTATTGCTCTTTCCACTCAGTTTTGACTCATTTAATAGACTTGGTCTGCTCACATGGCTTACTTTCTACTCCCACCTACAGCACTAATTTTGGCCTGTCAGACCTCAGATTGGTGGCATCTTTCCGTCTTCCTATTTTCATCTGTAAGCACTGAGCTGTGTAGAGAAACCTCAAAAGTTGCTTGGCCTACTAACCTTTCTGATGACATATATGATGGCTCTGACTTTAAACACCCCGGCCATCATCATCATTTGATAATCTTGTTAATGTATCAGTATACTGCTGCTGGATTATGTGAATTTCCACTTTGGATTAATAAAGTATCTATCTATCTATCTATCTATCTATCTATCTATCTATCTATCTATCTATCTATCTATCTATCTATCTATCTATCTATCTATCTATCTATCTAATCACTTTAGCACTTCTGGGTGTGAAAAACAGAAATTTCTTTGAAACATCTGGCTCCATGGTATAATCCTGCTCTACCATGCTTGAAAGCAGTCTACTAACTCCTTGAGAAGATGGCATATAACTAATGTAAAAAAGATCCTAACAGAGCGATTTGTTTTACTGAGTTTAATAAGTTTCTATAACCTCCTAATGTGCTCTGTTACATTTAAATAACTCCAGTGTACTTACTACATATCACCTTTATGGCAACACTATTACTATTTATTTTTAAAATTTACTTTACTTAGAACAAAACACAATATCTAAGCAATATCTAAGCACAAGCCTGAAATGTTTAGTGTCACATTAACAGATTCTTGTGAAGTTACCATGCCAGAAGTTAACATACCAGGTACAAATCTATGACAGAATGTTCCAAAGACATGAAAATCAGCAATCAACCCCCAATTATAAAGAGCCATATGGTTACAAGGCCCATCTAAGATGACTCTTTACATAGAGCACAAGCCTGAAATGTTAACTTTAGTATAACATTAATGGAGTTTTTTGAAGTTCTGAAAAATAGATCTTCATAGAGACGATTTGATCTATTCCAATTTGAGATATCATAAAACACTGCTTTCCCACAGATTTATAGATTTTAGGTTGTGATCCTTCCACATAAACAGAATATGTCTTTGTGCAAGTAGTGTGATATAGAATATTACAACTGATTTTTCAAAGCACACATTTATCCCTTCTGGTATTACACAGATATCACTGATAACACATTAGAAGTAAATAATTATCCAAGGCTATCCGAGATAATATATATATATATATATATATATATATATAGGGCTATATATATATAAAATTCCAATGTCCATAATATATATAAAAACTGGTCTTAAAGGGACATTTTGAAAACACACGCTCAATGGGAGGGCTCCACCTGGATATCTGTACTGATATAGGGGTATTGGCCACATCGGGATGAAAATGGCCAGAGCCCATCCATCAAAGTGAAAAATATATATATATAAAAAGCAAAATTGTACGCAGCACTTTGTATGGCCCCTGTGTTCTTGTATACATGAATGACAACATCGGTGCATGCTTCTAATGAGATGACAGATGGTGTTGTGGGGGATCTCCCCCCAGATCTGGACCAGGGCATCACTGAGCTCCTGGACAGTCTGAGGTGCAACCTGGTGGCATTGGATGGACCAAAACATAATGTCCCAGAGGTGTTCTATTGGATTTAGGTCAGGAAAGTGTGGTGGCCAGTCAATGGTATCAATTCCTTCATGCTCCAGGAACTGCCTGCATACTCTCACCACATGAGGCCAGGAATTGTCGTGCACCAGGAGCCACTGTACCAGCATAGGGTCTGACAATGGGTCCAAGGATTTCATCCTGATACCTAATGGCAGCCAAGGTGCCTTTGTCAAGCCTGTAGCGGTCTGTGTGACCCTCCCTGGGTATGCCTCCCCAGACAATCATTAACCCACCACCAAACTGCTCATGCTGAATGATGTTACAGGCAGCATAATGTTCTCCATGGCTTCTCCAGACCCTTTCACTTCTGTCACGTGCTCAGGGTGAACCTGCTCTCATCTGTAAAAGCACAGGGCACCAGTGGTGCATCTGCCAATTCTGGTATTCTATGGCGAATGCCAATCGAGCTGCATGCTGCTGGGCAGTGAGCTCAGGGCCCATTAGAGGACATGGGGCCCTTGGGTCACCCTCATGAAGTCTTTCTGGTTGTTTGGTCAGAGACATTCACACCAGTGGCCTGTTGAAGGTCATTTTGTAGGGCTCTGGCAGTGCTCATCCTGTTCTGCTTATCCCAAAGGAGCAGATACTGGTCCTGCTGATGGGTTATGGACCTTCTATGGCCCTCTCCAGCTCTCCTAGAGTAACTGCTTGTCTCCTAGAATCTCCTCCATGCCCTTGAGACTGTGCAGGGAGACACAGCAAACCTTCTGGCAATGACATGTATTGATGTGCCATCCTGGAGAAGTTGGACTACCTGTGCAACCTCTGTAGGGTCCAGGTATCGCCTCATGCTACCAGTAGTGACACTGACTGTAGCCAAATGCAAAACTAGTGAAGAAACAGTCAGAAAAGATAAGGAGGGAAAATGTCAGTGGCCTCCACCTGTTAAACCATTCCTGTTTTGGGGGTCAACTCATTGTTGCCCCTCTAGTGCATCTGTTGTTAATTTCATTAACACCACAGCAGCTTAAACTGATTAACAACCCCCTCTGCTACTTAACTGACCAGATTAATATCCCATAAGTTTCATTGACTTTATGCTATACTCTGATTAAAAAGTGTTCCTTTAATTCTTTTGAGCTATATATATATATATATATATATATATATATATATATATTTTTTTTTTTTCCTAAAATAGTTTAAGCCTCAGATATTCCCAAAACCCCTGATTTACTGATGTAGGAGTTTGATGACATCACTCACAGGTGGAATGTTGCATTGCAGGATGATATTTAAGTCAATGCTGAACAACTTTTACAAAATGATGGCATATGTTACAAATATTGAACAAGAATGTATTTAATAAATACCTAAATTCCATTTGTTTCTTAAATTGTAATTGAGAAATTCCTTTCCCAGTTTCACATTTGATTATTAAGGGATGAATTTCGTGAAGGTTTTTATATAGCTTGGAGATGCTGTCCTAATCCTCATAGATACTAACCAGTGACACTGCAGGAATGGCCAAAGGTGAAAGACTAAGAAAGTGGGTAAGCTGCTTTAATTAATGTTATAATTTGTATTAAAAAACTGCCTTCTTTTACCCTATGATGTTTTTTAATCTTTTGAAATCACTAGGTATTGTCATATTAAGATATAATAATGTATTATTAAGATGTAAATGATAATCTACCAGGCATAGTTAGCATGGTGGAGACATTTTAGTTCATGGAACCACAATCTCCAACACCCTGAAATGCAGTAAACATATAATCATATAATTAGCTCAACCAAGAAAGCACAGTAACAAATGTATTACCTCTAAAAGCTGAAAAACTGTCTTGTCACCCAGTCACTATTGTTGCAGTTTTACAAAGTCACGATCAAAAACAACCTCACAACATCTGTTGCTCCAAAATCAAATTGCAGCGTATAATTTCCTCTACAGAGAAAGTGATTAACTGTTGTCTTCTCTGCCTTGAAAATGTTCAAGGCTCTAGGGCAAAGATGCAAGCAGGAAGACTGTGATCACCATCTGTTTTACAGATTCTCTCATCTGAAAAACGTTTCCAAAACTGCCCAGGAACCTAAACTGCTTTTTTTCCCAGAGTTTCTATTGTGAGGGATTGCCGGCAGTTTATCTCAGCCAGCACCCCCAGGCCGCTAGATGGATTCCTCCCTGCAACATGGAGGTGCCCCGAATTCCCGCAGGGTTTCATGGACAATGGAGTTTGACTTCACAGCCCTGCTGGATACCATGGGGACCACCAGGGGACGCTGCAGGGAGGCACAAATGTTTCTATTATAGCTCGGAAGTACTCCCTAGTAACAGGGATGGAAGAAATTAAGTACTTCCGGGCTCAAGAAAAGAAGTTGTTTTCATCTGACCCGGAAGTGCTATGGAATCATAGACTGAAGGACAGAAACACTTCTGGGTCACAAACTATATAAAGGACTGTGGGAAACCCAGCAGACTGAGCCGGAGTTGGGAGGGAGTGCGACAGAGCTGCTGGGTGGAGAGGAGGATTTATTATTATTGATTATTGTTATTTGTATTGTTTATTGAGTATTGTGGAGGTGGAGGTGCTTTGTGCATGTTATTAGAAATATTACATTTATTTCTTTATTTTATCTGGTGTCTGGACGTGTTGTCTGCAGGGTCAGGGGTCAACAGCGACCCCTACTGTCACACTATATTAATTTGCGTGGGATTATACTTTAAAAGTTTCAATGCGGCCTTAAGTAATCACTTAAGTACAATAAAGCGTCATCCACTGACATTGTCTTCTCTGAATGAACCCCTCTTTTCTGCAGTGCATGTTTTAGGTATTTTTCTGCACAAATGTTACCCTGTCTGAACTTCTGCTGTATTTTATTTAAGAGTAATGCAACAGTTTGTGAAATGTAAGTACATTGCTTATACATGAAACTCATCACAATTTTTCAATTGTATACATTGCCTACAAAAACTTTTCACTTCTTATAAGATTTCTTTTTTTATAGGATGTATTTTGATACGTTTTTGACACTGATCAACAGAAAAAGAACCTTTAATATCAAAATGAAAACAAATCACTGGAAAAAAATCTAAATTAGTTACAAGTTCAAAACTCAAACGAATGTATCCAATAAGTTTTTAACCCTTTTAATGCTGCACATGTAAATCATCACCTGTGTAGCCAACTGATTTTAGAAGACATCCAATCCTTAGTTCAAGGGAGATCATCTGTCTGTACTCAATTGGTTTAAATTGATTGTAGTAGCCTACAAATTACCTGCATATAGAAAGTTCCAACTTGTGATGAATTAGTTTTGTAGCCTAACCTACATGATGAAGATCAAAAGAACAAACTAAGCATCTCCGTAAAATGGTGACTGAAAAGCACAAATCAAGGAGGGGATGAAAACAAAAAAAACATCCAAGTCACCAAATATCCCTTGATGAACAGTTAAATCAATCATGAAGAAATGGAAAGAATATGGCACAGCTGGAAATCTGCCTAGAGCAGGCCATCCACAAAAACTAAAGATCAAGCAAGAAAAGAATAATCAGGAAAGCCGCTGAAAGACCTTTGAGAACTCATAGTTAAATTTCTGTCTCCACCATCTGGATGCTGCAGCAGATACAGGGATTCATCAGACAAAGTGACATTTTTGTAAATT
The DNA here is from genome assembly GCF_016835505.1 of Polypterus senegalus. Classification (NCBI taxonomy): domain Eukaryota; kingdom Metazoa; phylum Chordata; class Cladistia; order Polypteriformes; family Polypteridae; genus Polypterus; species Polypterus senegalus. The sequence goes on from NW_024385702.1 coordinate 5,773, forward strand.
TTATCACCCAGTTATGGTGATCATCTGCCCACTGCAGCCTCACTTTACTGTTTACAACAAACTAATGGGGAAGCTGTCATGTTCCTCATGAACATGAACATGAACAAAATATGACTGTATTGCCAATGATGTTACCAGAATAGATGCTGAAACATGTACAGTAATGCTGAACTGAATTGAAATGGCTTGATAACAAATGAATGAATGAACATGATCAGGGCTTAAAGTGGACTGGTACACACCAGTACGGTGCACCAGCAGTTTTCCATTTGTTGCCACAGCATATCAGCAGTAATGTCCAATGCAATGTCCAATTTCTGTCTGTCCAATGCAATGTTCAAATATCAACTAAGACGGCCCTAATTTTTAAATGTAATCCTGATTGAATCTCCATGTGGGAAAAAAATGAATGCATGTATCTCATCACACTCAAAAACTTTAAGAAGGACCATCCTTGCTCGATATATGAGATCGGGTAACATTTGAAACTCAGCGTGAACCAAAAAGCTGACAATAACTGAGAGTTAACACTGCTTATTTGTTTCCACTTCAGGCAGTGGGTAGATGGATTGGCACCTATTTTTATATTCATAATAATATATAGAATGAAACAGATTACCAGATAATCTTGATAATTCAGTTAGAATAAAGAACAGTGCCTGACTGTTTCCTGTGTATATTACAAAATGGGCACTTTCTAGAGCGACATATGAATTTTGGAGTGGTTAATGCAGTTGTCATATTGAACCGGTGTTCTAATTTTGAATCCCATGATTGGGGAGTAATTTTGCATCTTTATCCCCAAGACATGTGTTAGCGGTCATGACTGAGTTTATATTATTCAACCTGCTATATCCTAGCTACAGGGTCATGGGGGTCTGCTGGAGCCAATCCCAACCAACACAGGGCGCAAGGCAGGAAACAAACCCCGGACAGGGCACCAGCCCACCCCAGGGCACACCAAGCACACACAATTTAGAATAGCCAATGCGATCGCCTCTGGTGGAAACCCACACAGACACAGGAAGAACATGCAAACTCCATGCAGGGAGGACCCGGGAAGCGAACGCAGATCTCCTAACTGCGAGGCAGCAGTGGTACCACTGTGCCATCGTGCCACCCGTCCACATCACAATAAATGGCATTAATATGATAAATGGATAGACAGAAGTTAAACTGACTGGCATTTATGGCACAGATGCCACTAGGTGTCACCAACTCATCACTGTTTTTTTGGTCTGTTAATCTATAACTAAAGGGTCAGGAAAATACACAGGCAAAGTCTAATATGAAAAGCCATGGTAACTGTGGAGACAGGGCACTGTATCAGATGACAGGTAGAGAAATGGCTGGCTGGAGTCTGGTCTTGCCTACAAGTTACCTCATTTATCCTCCAAGTGCAGAACTTATTTTTCTTCCTCTGCTTTCCTTTGCTTAACAGGTGTGTTTGCTTCTTGTTATTGCCAACTTGTGTAGGTTTCCTCCAATAACAAACTCCTGCCATGGCTACCAAATGATAAAATAATCTACCTTATATAAGCTTCAAGTTGGCATTCTGTTTACTCTAAATACTGTATATTACAGAACAGATATGAAAAGCAGGAAACAGTAGAGGGAAAGAGACTTGTGTTGATTTTCCTCATTTGGTTTGAGTGATAAGGATAGAGCTGCCAGGGAAGAAGAAAAAAGGAAGGCCTAAGTGAAGGTTTATGGATATGGTGAGAGAGGACATGCAGGTGATGGGTGTAACAGAACATGATGCAGAGGACAGAAAGATATGGAAGAAGATGATCCGCTGTGGCGACCCCTAACGGGATCAGCCGAAAGAAGAACAAGAAGAGGTTTGAGTGATATCCATTCCAGTTGGCTATATATAATTATGGTTTCCATGCCTTTGGTAATGCAGCAACATGATTAATCTGTGGAACAGTTGTGACAAAGTTAAAGTGGATGAAGTGGCAAATGTGCCAACAGCAAATAACTAAATCTTTAAAGTAACATTATAACGTAATTACATTTATACAGTCATCAAGGATACCTACACAGTGTGGCATTCACTCATCAGCCAGTGATTTCAGGCTGACGTCTTAAATTTGAAGATGCTGCAGTGTCAGGTGGGAGCCCAGCCAGTTCTGAACATTGAGAGTGTGCAATCACAGATCTAAAGCTACTTTATGCCTTTAAGCTCACTACAAAATATCCAAATGATCATTTATCTTGCCATATACAAATGCAGCAAGTCAATGGAATAGGTGCTGTCTGTGATCGATATCCTTCACACCGTAGGATGCAAATTTATTACATTTGAATGCTTAATGACTCAAGACATGTTGATCCAACACATCCTACAAATTCTCCGTTAGATTGAAATCTGGGGAATTTGGAGGTCAGGGCAATGCTATGAACTCTTAATCATGTTCATTAAAACATTCCTAAACAATTAGTGCAGTGTGGCAGGGGACATCATCCTGCTGAAAGATGCCACTTCTATCTGGGAATAACATGTGCCATTATGAGGTGTACTTGGTCTGCAAAAATGTTTACGTACGTGGTACCTCAGGAGAACATTACCCATAGCATCACACTCTATCCACTATCTTATCTTCTTCCCACAGTCATCTCTTTCCCAAGTAAATGGCATACATGTGCCCTGCCATTCACATGATGTAACTTAAATCAAAATTGAATTGCACAAGACAACCTTCTTCTATTGATCCCTGGTCCAATTCTGATGCTCATTTGCCCATTATAGGCACTTTCAACAGTGGATAGGGGTTAGCATAGACACTCTGACCAGCCTGCTGCTTTGCAAGTCCCATATGCACTGTGTATTGTGACACATTAGTCTCATAATCATCATTAAAATCTCTGTGATTTTTGCTACAGTATCTTTTCTGTTGGTTTATACAAGACCTGATAGCCTTGGTTGACTTCCTGCCTTAATGAATCTTGGGGTTTCATGGTTTTTCCTTCATTTGACCACAGTTGATAGGTAATCACCATGGTTCGCTGAAAGCACCCCATTAGATTTGCCATTTCAGAAGTAATGATTTGGCCCTTATCAAAGCCACTCTTTACACCGTGCAATATATTCTGTATTCAAGACATCGACTATGAATACCTAATGTATGTTTATCGTCTAATATATTCCTAACCTTAACAAGTGATATTGTTATTGGATAATCAACGTCATTTGCTTCACATAGGAATGGTCATATTGTTGTGGATCACCAATGGTATGGAGTCATATCTGAATATGTCAAGTGAAATTGTATTCTGAACATATTCATTCAAATTTAAATAGATAAATACAAGTGAGATCATGTTGGATAAGAAGTGCCATGAATATTTGCTGATATGTACAGAATAGGGTGGCATGGTGGTGCAGTGAGTAGCGCTGCTGCCTCGCAGTTAGGAGACATGGGTTCTTTTCCCATGTCCTCCCTGTGTGGAGTTTGCACCTTCTCCAACTCCACTCCTTGCATCCTCACCATTCCACTGACATCATCACACCTCCAATTTCCAGCTTCATAATCATTACTCTGCCTGGCACTCTTTTCACCTCCAAAACACTCTTGACATACTGTTCCTTCAGAATAACCCCTACCCCATTTCTCCTCCAATCCACACCATGACAGAACAATTTGAATCCACCTCCGATGCACCTGGCCTTACTCCCCTTCCATTTAGTCTCTTGCACACACAACATATCAACTTTCCTTCTCTCCATCATATCTGCTAACTCTCTCCCCTTACCAGTCATACTGCCAACATTCAAACTTCCTACCCTCAGTTCCACTCTCTTTAACCTAACCTCTCTCTCTCTCTCTCATTTCTCCTAGGGCATGAAGCAGAAAATGGCCGACGGTGGGGTAACTCGCGTTGAAATCGTAGTTGAAGAACTCCAGGCACTCGACAAAAAGATTCAGAAACTCCTGTCCCGACGGAGATACCTTAGAGATCTGAAGGCCTGGCTGCTGGATAAACCATCCTCGCCATCTGGAACCGGCGAAACATCAACCCCAAGTTGTGCCGACCTTAACCCCGCGTCTCGTAGGAGCGACGCTGCTGATGACCTCGGTGGATTTCAGCTATGCAGGCGGGGGTTCGATCCAACGAATACTACAGTCGTCTGCTAGGATTGAACAACTGGCTACAGGGTTTCTGCAAGAAGAAGGATGTCGGTTTCATCAACAATTGGAATATCTTTTTGGAAAGGCCGCGTCTCTTCAAGCGTGATGGCCTGCATCCGAACAGTTTGGCGCCCGGGTCCTCTCCGAAAACATATTGAAGGTAATTCGTTTTTCTTGACTATCTATCTCTGCTCTTAACCCCTTCCGAAATGATACTGTTGTGCTAGGACATGATAAGTGTTTAATAGAATCTTCCGTTAAAGTGCACAACATTAATACTGTAATAAGCAATCTCAATGCACATAGAAAATCTAGGAAATACGGTATAAACTCCAATAATCTAATTAAAATTACTATTTTAGAGGAATAATGTATTAAAACTATAAAACAGATCACAGATTAAACAAAAAATACACACAGAGCGGTGCTAATAAAAATAATTTAGTTCCTATTCCAAATATCAATAACACACATAGTATTCATCTCTGCACCTCCGAAACATTAAATATGGCACTATTAAATGTTAGAGCTTTAACTAACAAAACATTTTTATCAAC
>NW_024385703.1:0-4768 GCF_016835505.1 Polypterus senegalus
TGTACTAATTCATGTCTGAGAAGTAAGTTTTACAAAACCCTGTAAAAGCCTGCTTTGTTTTAGCAAACAGAAAAATATTTGTGCAAAGGATTCAAGGTCTATGCATTCCACACATGAGTCTGCCTTATAACGTTGTCCCTTAGCTTACATCTGAACACCATAACAAAAGGAGCCAAGAAATCAAGTTTTGTAAGGGGCACAAGGATTGTGTATAATAAATGTGTTGACTTTTGCATTTTATAAGGATACAAGCAGAATACCCGCGCTTCGCAGCGGAGAAGTAGTGTGTTAAAGAAGTTATGAAAAAGAAAAGGAAAAATTTTAAAAATAACGTAACATGATTGTTAATGTAATTGTTTTGTCATTGATATGAGTGTTGTTCTCATATCTATATATATATATATATATCTATATATATATATCTATATATATATATATAGCAAAATACCCGTGCATTAAAATTTTTATTAAGAAGAAAATTAAACCTTTTTAAACTGTGGGAAAATATGCCAAACATTATTTGTTAAGGATCTCTTTGTATACCACGTTGTCAGTTCGGCCCTCCGGCTGTAACATGACCATGCTGTGCGCTGAGCTTACTCTTGAGCATGTAACTTACAATTGGCCATGTGAACAGTAATCTTGTCTCAAATCTCACAGCTTGGATTGCTGCTGTCATAATCGGTTTGAGTTTCATGGTTTGTTTCAATTATGACAGTATTTGCAGGATTTGTTGTGTTGAAGTGACATTCGGCATCTGTCAAGCGTTGTAAGCAAACAACCGGTTTCATCGATAAAATCACATCCAGCTTTTGAGAGTTTAAACATTCATAAAAATCAAAGTGTCCACTACTGAAATCGTCACCTGTGAATCTAAGATGTTTAAGAGGCATTGGCGGTTGTCGAAAGGTGTAAAATATTTGGGCATTTCGGTACACTTGAAAGCGACAACCAAAGAATTCAGCGGCAGCCATCAACTCACATGCAGAACCGTAGGTGAAGGGCTTAAGCATTTCACTCTTCTAGTGCTCCTGTGTAGTCTAATTATCTCCTGTACCGTCATCAGTCCACACCTTGAACCTGTCCCAGTCATTCAATACATAAGACACAATGTTCCTCCGGATATCAAGAGTGAGACTGATATGGCCGTGCAATATGTAACAAAGAGAATGGAAGAGGTAGGTGGTATCTCCGGGCATGGAAACCACTCGGTAAGTGACAGTTCTTTGATCGATAGTGATCACCTCGATAGACATGGTAATGGGGGCTGGAATGATAAAGGAAATGGGTACCTGAGAAATGTAAAGTAAGTCTAAAATATCTATACATCCATCCATCCATCCTCTTCTGCTTATCCGAGGTCGGGTCGCGGGGGCAGCAGCTTAAGCAGAGAGGCCCAGACTTCCCTCTCCCCGGCCACTTCTTCCAGCTCTTCCGGGAGAATCCCAAGGCGTTCCCAGGCCAGCCGGGAGACATAGTCCCTCCAGCATGTCCTGGGTCTTCCCCGGGGCCTCCTCCCGGTTGGACGTTCCCGGGAACACCTCACCAGGGAGGCGTCCAGGAAGCATCCTGATCAGATGCCCGAGCCACCTCATCTGACTCCTCTCGATGCGGAGGAGCAGCGGCTCTACTCTGAGCCCCTCCCGGATGACTGGGCTTCTCACCCTATCTTTAAGGGAAAGCCCAGACACCCTGCGGAGGAAACTCATTTCAGCAGCTTGTATTCGCGATCTCGTTCTTTCGGTCACTACCCATAGCTCATGACCATAGGTGAGGGTAGGAGCGTAGATCGACTGGTAAATTGAGAGCTTTGCCTTACGGCTCAGCTCCTTTTCACCACGACAGACCGATGCAGAGCCCGCATCACTGCGGATGCCGCACCGATCCACCTGTCGATCTCATGCTCCATTCTTCCCTCACTCGTGAACAAGACCCCGAGATACTTGAACTCCTCCACTTGGGGCAGGATCTCTCCCCCAACCCTGAGAGGGCACTCCACCCTTTTCCGGCTGAGGACCATGCTCTCGGATTTGGAGGTGCTGATTCTCATCCCAGCTGCTTCACACTCAGCTGCAAACCAATCCAGAGATAATAACAATAATTATAATTGTAATAAACAAACAATAAAACAGCGGAGAAGCCATGGATTAAACAAAAAGGCTGTAGATATCAGTAGGGAGACGTGAATCCCGTGGCGAAGCAAGGAAGGGAATGTAGAGACCGGAGCGACAGACGGTCTTATATAGTCAGGTAGCCAACAACGTGGGAGGCATTGGGATGGGGGACCCAACGCCACCTTACACAGTGACCGAGGTGCAGGCTATGGACGTATATATGTATGTAAGTAGGATTCATTTAGCGTTGGGAATCCGTGTACCAAATTTCTTGAAGATGGGCCCATAAGTAATAAAGACTGTTGAAAAGTTCAATATGGCAGCCGACAGTGGCATCATACCACCGAAATAAGTACGTACATTGGTTTCGGTTAATGCAGGGAAGCCACCTACCAAATTTCGAGAAGATGGGGCCATAAATAAGAAAGTTCTATATGGCGGACGTTGTTGACCGTTATGACCATTACGCGTAGAATTTCAACATGAAACCTGCTTAACTTTTGTAAGTAAGCTGTAAGGAATGAGCCTGCCAAATTTCAGCCTTCTATCTACATGGGAAGTTGGAGAATTAGTGATGAGTCAGTAAGTCAGTCAGTCAGTGAGGGCTTTGCCTTTTATTATTATAGATTAAATCACGCATTCTAGGGATATAAAACTGGACCCCACCCAACAGACGGGGTTCAGAAGAGCCCTGACACTTTCATGTATTGATTGTATGCTTTTCTGAAACTCTGCTCACCGTGACTCTGAATAATAAAGCTGCTTTATAACCACACCTGCTGTCTGGTTTGAAAACTTCGTCCACAGTTTGCACCCTGTACAGGATTGGTTCCTGCCTTGTGCTCTGTGTTGGCTGGGATTGGCTCCAGCAGACCCCTGTGACCCTGTGTTCGGATTCAGCGGGTTGGAAAATGGATGGATGGATTTATTTCATAACACCCTATTAGAATTTGGTGGTGTGTTTCTTTTAACATTTGTTTACATATTTTATCTTCAAGAGTGAATGGCATGCTAATAATTAAGGAAAACAATATAATAGAGGTGTCGAATTAGGAATAGAATCAGAAGTGGACGTCTGACACTTGACGGGTGTAAAGTATGCCCTCCAAAGCCCTCAGTATTTTTTACTATGTTGATATCAGACTATATCATTACAATAGTTTTTCCATAATAAAGTTAACAAATATATAATAATAAAGGTTAAATTACATACAAGAGTAGCAACAGCTATGTTATTTCAAGAAAGCGAGATGCAGATAATAGCATTACACATTTTTAATAAAGCAGATCAGAATCTTACATGTTTTCATTATTTTAGTGTGTTTTCCATTTTTAAAAGCTATTTCCAGCATATTAATGTCCATACAGAAAGATGTAACAGAGGGTCTAACATTCTGAACTTTACACTTATGAATAGGAAATTTATGAATCAAGGAAACCATAGTTACTGCATTTTCAAACATTTAGTCTTCAAAACTGTATACAGAAGAAGAACAAGAATTAAGCAATGAGAGATTGTTTTGTTATTCAAGACAGTAACAGAAATAAATCTTTATAAAACATTTTGGAATAGGAGCAGAAGTAAAAGAAATGTAAGAGGGGATTTGTCTTCAGTTGTACATAAACTACATTCTGGCGATATATTAATGTCATAATTATGAATTAATTTGTTAGTTGGCTACTATTTATTAATATTTTTGAAATGGATTTCTTTATCCTTCTTTGGTAGAAAAAATTCTATGGCAGAAAACAGGCAATTTTAAAATTTATGATGTCCAAAGCCAGCAGAGAAGTGTGGTGTGCGTCTGATGTGGAACAATGACAGGATGGGCACCTGCTGTTGTCACGTGTCATTAGCTTATCATTTAAGCTGATGGTTTAGGAGGAGTACACACACAAACACATTTAACTGAATACAATGGAGAAGGCTTGCTCCTTAGAAATAACTTCTTTCTTATTGCTGCAGTTAGAAGTACAATGCCCCTTCATTGTATATTTTTTTCTTGACCCTACAGGATTCCAGGTGGTAACCAGCCTTCCAAGTGGCTGAACAGATGCCAGTGTACCCAAATTCTGAGACACAACTGGATGTTCTTTTCTTGTGCTTTAAAGATTTCCAGTTCGAGATGATGTGCAGTTCATGTTAGATTTGCTATTTCTACAGGTAAGACTACTGAGGCTTTCAGTTTCAGAAGTAATTCGTGCAAAATTCCTGCAAAGCCTCTCCATATTTATTACTTGATCTGTAATATTTTGCTGCCTTGAATACTGTACTCTATATCTGCTCACTCTGTCCAGTAGCTAACATGGCTTTTTAATTTTAGACAGGAAAGCCTCAGAGTGTGAATCCTCACAAACACAGAGACTGAGGTGCATTAGTACCACCAGTCACTATACAGTGACGTTGTTCCGTTTTGCAAAATAACATTTATTTACTTAAGTTATTGTGCTTTGTTGTTGGATTTTGACAGAACCGAGACTTAATTTTACATTAAAACAAAACTAAGGCAGGAGAGAAAAACACATTTGTTTTCATTTAAGTAATGACACCTGAGCAAATCACATTAGAACTTCAGATATACAGAGATTGTAACACAATGTCTACTTGTATGCATAATGTAAAAGAAAAAAATGATGCTACATATAATAACAAT
>NW_024385704.1:0-25000 GCF_016835505.1 Polypterus senegalus
GGGAACACTAATTAACATAGAATAAAAGTAAGGTCCGATGGCCAGGGAGGACAGGAAAAAAACAAAAAAAATTTCCAGACGGCTGGAGAAAAATAAAAAAATCTGCAGGGTGTGACGATGCGGGTTCGCTCCATGCTCCCATCTTGCCTCTGGGAGCCCTTGAACCCTACACACCGTTGGTAATGTTACCGATGAGCTAGGCAGTGAGGCATAACATAGCAAGGGGATGGTATACAAAAGTGCTTTTATTAAAAACAACAATCAAAACAAGGTTCAAATAAATAAAGTGCAGTGATTCAAAGTCATTAAATAAATAATCCATAAAATAAATGTGAAACGTGGAGGTTAAAATCCATCAGAAAAATCTTAAAAACAACGAGGTTAAAAACAATGCAGGAAGCAGTCTTTTCAAAACAAAACAAGCCCGGTGTCTTCTTTACCTGGCGGCTCCCCTGCTTCTTCCGTCTCGGGTTCTTCAACAGGGGAGTCGCCCGACATGCAGTTGACCTTCTCTGTGCCTGCTTCACTGTTCGGATCGCCTCAGCGACATCTGGCTCCGGTAGGCTCCCCCTGACAACGACTTAGGATCCCCCAATGACCAGGGCTCTCACGCCGGGGAATCCAACATCCCAAGTCCCGACTCCCGCTGCCTTACATGAAGAGTCACCTGCCTTCTGGTCACTCCCGCCCTTCAAAATAAACTCTGCGGGAGCGACCACTACTGCTACTCCTCAGGTGTCGGCCTAACACCCAAACTCCCTGATCAGCTGCGCACGAGCCTGCACTCGCTCGCTCGCTCACTCGCTGTCCGGCACCGACTTTCTCTCTCTCCCCCCACTGCTTCCTGCTTTCCTCCTACAATCTCCATTCTTTCCTCCTTTCATTTCTTCTCCCCACTTAGCCGACTCGCACGTCTATTTATCAAGAGGGGGTGCACGGCAGTCGTGGCAATCGGCAGCCCCTAGGAACAATTACGGATGTGGACCGTTTCTCACCTGTGCACTTAGGCAAGAAACTGCCACATCACGAACTCCTCAAGAACTACTTCGGCCACACTCCACCATGCCCCCTCGCTAAGCCACGAGCACGGTGATTATTTATTAAAACAGCCCTTTTGACGTGAGCTGTGGACCCGTTATACCACACAGGGGTTCCAAGACCACCCAGCCCCCTCTAGGTATTCTGCCTAACATAAATGACCTCAATCAGTCCTCATTGTATTCAGGGTTCTCATGGAAGGACTTGATGATGATGGTCATGTGGACCTCTTGCCTTTAATCCATCAGTGTAGGGACATCACGATGCTTTGATCAGGTGGTGGTGGCGCAGATCACCGATAAAAGAACAGCAGAGAAGGTATGGGTTAGTACACAAGTTACCGCACCACTTTCATGGATACAAACTGCACTTGTGAATGTTTGTACACAGTGTACTCGATTCATTGCAGCAGTTTTTTCAGAACAAAAAGAACAGCAAATAGTAGTTATGCATTTCACCCAGTAAAGCAGTCTTTATATTCGGTCTTAAATTCTATAAATATGTAAATACATATAAATGTAAGAGCAAAAACTCTTTATTTCCCATTTAGTTAAAAATCTGAAATTTGTCATGATGGTACATTTACGGTAGTAGATATGAATTAGTATGTGGCCCTTGGGGATGCTAAATCTCGTACCCACACTGTCACCTGTGGGGTCCCACAAGGATCAGTCCAAGGGCCGACCGTTTTTAATATCTATATGCTACCCCTGGGTCACATCATCGGCAAGCATGGAGTTCATTCCATTGCTGTGCCAATGATACGCAGCTCTATGTGAGACTGGATTCGACCTCCCTTACACCTCCATCAACCCTGCCCTCCTGCTTGGATGAGATTGAGGCCTGGATGTCCAAGAACTTCCTTAAGCTGGACAGCGCCAAAACTGAAGCTTTTTTAATTGGTACTCCCCTTCAACTTCATTCCTCTGTAAGTTGTATTTCCTTTTCTGGTCATCCCATTACCCTCTCCCCTTCTGTTACAAATTTGGGCGTCAAGTTAGACTCCCATCTGTCATTTGAGGCACATGTCCATCACCTCTGTAAAAGTGCATTCCTTCATCTCCGAAATATAGCCAAACTCTGTCCTTGCCTCTCCCTTTGTGATGCTGAAAAGCTGGTTCATGCCTTTGTCTCCTCCAGGCTGGACTATTGTAATGCACTCCTCATCGGGATACTCAACAAGAGCCTTCAAAAAAAGCAAATTCAAAATAGTGCTGCAAGGATCCTGATGAGGGTGCGGAAATATGGACACATTTCACCAATCCTTCAGTCACTTCATTGGCTCCCTATTCACCTCCGTATTGAGTAATAATTCTTGTTTGCTCATTCATCAGTGTATCAATGGAAATGCTCCACAATATCTTAAGGAACGCCTTATATTACAATCCATTACAAGAAACCTGCGTTTTCCAAATACCCCCCTGTAACCAAACTTCGTACAATGGGTGACGGAGCCTTTACTGTTGCTGCTCCACGGCTCTACCAGAGAACCTGAGAACACAGCAGACTGTGGGCTGTTTTAAAAAACACCTAAAGACGTTACTGTTCAGGAAAGTGTATTAAGAGGAATGCCACTAATTATTGTTGTTTTGTCTTTGTTAAATTTCTTTTATGTAGCACTTTGAGATTTACTACAAATGTAAAGTGACTTATAAATAAAATGAATTATTATTATTAGGTATCTGCTAAGAAAAGGCATTTTGATATTTCACTATCACCCCCGTACAATTAAAAAAGACTAAATACCCCAAAATCTCAACAATAGTTTGACGGATTTGATTGAAGTTTGTTGATGTTATAGAAAAAGGAAAATTAGCCAGTACGTGTTTTTTTTTTTAATTTGTCAATATTTATTAATATTATAATTTACATGTCTGATTTTTGGCGCGGGCTAGTTGGAGTGAATCACTGGGCATGTCAAATCACCTAGAGGTCTCCACAGGAATGCAGGAAGAAACGACGTAATGTGACATGACCTTTAGTGTACACAGCCCCCAAACTAATACCTGTTGAAGCCCCTTTTGATTTTATTGCAGCATTCTATTGGTAAGGGTAAGAGTCTTCTCAGCTTGGCACATCTTGACTTGGCAATGTTTTCCCACTCTTCCTTGCAAAAATGTCTTTAGGTCACCCCACCGATTTTCAGCTCTCGGCCGAACAATTCCAGAATGTTGATCTTCTGTTGCCGGATCCATTCTTTTGTTCATTTGGATTTGTGCTTTTGGGTGGTTGTTATGCTGCAAAGTGAAATTCCTCTTCATCATCCGAAGAAGAGCAGCCCCCAGTATACCCCATCATGCTTCATCATGGGTATGGCGTTACTTTTGTGGATGTGCTGTGTTTTCGTGCCAAACATATCTTTTGGAATTATGGCCAGATGAAAAATAGCCTTGGTCGCAACAGACCATAACATATTTTCCCACATGGGAGGCTGAATTTATCTTTGTGCAAAGCTTCCTGGGATTGGATGTTTTTTCTTTGTGAGAAAAAGTCTTTCATCTTGCTACCCCACCTCATAACCCAGACATATGACGAAGAATACGACTGGCTGTTGGCCCATGCAGGGAGCAACCAACCAGTACTTGTCAGAAAGTCCTGCAGCTCTGTTGTTGCCATTAGGCCTCTTTGCAGTTTTCTCCTTGTCTTCTCATCCGTCTTGGAGGGACATCCTGTTCTTGGTATCATCAGTGTTGTGCCATATTTTTTCCACTTGTTGACTGGTATATCTAATGCCTTTCCTTTGTGCCCATCTCCGAATCAGTGGCTTTTTATATCCATTGTGGGTGCTTTGACTTGCAGTGAAGTTGTTGTAGCCAAACCTCCATGTGAAGAATAGGGAAACATAGAATTAGGGCTAATTTAGCTAGACCAGAGGTTTCCTTCTGCCGAATCAATGTAATCAAAATGACAAAAAACGAATCTTTTAACTTTATAGTTTAGCCTTTTTGCTCTAAGAAAATGGTCCGCTGTATTATATGTAATACAATAGATAATGCTAACTTGCTACTGGTCTTATCTTTATTTAGCATTACCGTCACTGATCTGAAAGCCTAACTTAAACATGTTTATGATTAGACATTGTGATATGATCTGCCTTTATCTGTAGCACTCTTCTTCCTTTTTTTTTTTTTCTTCCTAAAAATAGCACCAAGATGGCTTTGACCTTTTCATAATCGATTAGGATGATGTCCGCAGTTCGATAAACCTTTTTCTCCACTTTTATAATGGATTCATCACCTAGGCTTCATCAGCAAGCGATTGCCCGCTACTCCATCCTGTCAAACAAAGGTCATGTCCGGCTAAAGACGAATTCAACTCAATGCGCTACAAATGTAGTTTTCATTGCTTTAGTTTATTGATTTATCTATTTAATTGTATGGTAAATCTTGACACTGTTTAGCATTTGCTGGGGTGCTGTTCTATATTCTGCGAAAGGAAAACGGGGGCTCCTGCGTGTGTTTTGTTAGATGCCATTCACTGATTTATCTTTACAGTGGAAAAGTTGGAGAAAACCAGGCCTTGACAAGCCTCCCCTCCATTTTTTTTAGGCTCAGTTCGGGTCAACAGACAGCAGCAGCAGCAGAGGATCAGCAGAAGAGTGACGGAGGCACCCGCTGTGGCCGTTAGCATGAGTGACATTTGGATGTGATCATGCAGATTGGGTGATGGGGACTTTTTATGCACCCCAGGTATTCGCCTGTGCTGACTATTCTGGGAACTGCCTGTGCCTGCAGTCACTGACTCATTCCACTAAGGTGCATTAACAACGCTCCTGTGTAACACAATGTGCTCGTCGTCACCCTAGACCAGGGGTGGGCAAAGTCATTCCTGGAGGGCCTCAGTGGCTGCAAGTTTTTGTTCCAACCCAATTGCTTAATAAGAAGCACTTATTGCTCAAGTAACACTTCTGCTTCACTTTAGTTGTCTCGCTCATTCAGATTTTGAAACCTTATTGCTTATTTTAGGCTTAAACAGCTGTATTCTTGGTTTTTTAATGGCTCTTTATTAGCACTTAGACAAAAGAAACCAGCATTTCTCCATTTATCTCGTTTCCATTTACACTTGTGTGCATTTATCATGCATTTCCTCTTCTTCTTCTTTCAGCTGCTCCTGTTAGGGGTCGCCACAGCGGATCATCTTCTTCCATATCTTTCTGTCCTCTGTATCTTGTTCTGTTATACCCATCACCGGCATGTCCTCTCTCACCACATCCATAAACCTTCTCTTAGGCCTTCCTCTTTTCCTCCTCCCAGGCAGCTCTATCCTTAGCATCCTTCTCCCAATATACCCAGCATCTCTCCTCTGCACATGTCCAAACCAACACAATCTCGCCTCTCTGACTTTGTCTACCAACCGTCCAACTTTAGCCGACCCTCTAATGTCCTCATTTCTAATTCTGTCCATCCTCGGCACACCCGTTTCAAATCTTAGCATCTTTAATTCTGCCACCTCCAGCTCTGTCTCCTGTGCCACCGTCTCCACCCCATATCACATAGCTGGTGTCACTACCGTCCTGTAGACCTTCCCTTTCACTCTTGCTGATACCCGTCTGTTACAAATTACTCCTGAACCTCTTCTCCACCCATTCCACCCTGCCTACACTTTCTTTTTAGATAGATAGATAGATACTTTATTAATCCCAAGGGGAAATTCACATACTCCAGCAGCAGCATACTGATAAAAAACAATATTAAATTAAAAAGTAATAAAAATGCAGGTAAAACAGACAATAACTTTGAATTTCACTTCTCTTCCACAATCCCCATTACTCTATACTGTTGATCCCAAGTATTTAAACTCCTCCACCTTTGCCAACTCCACTCCCTCATCCTCACCATTCCACTGACCTCCCTCTCATTTACACACATGTATTCTGTCTTATTCCTACTGACCTTCAGTCCTCTCCTCTCTAGAGCAGATCTCCACCTCTCCAGGGTCTCCTCAACCTGCTCCCTACTCTCAGTACAGATCACAATGTCATCAGCAAACATCAGTCCATAGGGACTCTTGTCTAATCTCGTCTGTCATCCTGTCCATCACCATTGCAAATAAGAAAGACCTCAGAGCCGATCCCTGATGTTATCCCACCTCCATCTTGAATGCATCCGTCACTTCTACCTCAGACCTCACCATGGTCACACTTCCCTCGTACATATCCTATACAACACTTCTCTGCCACTCCCGATTTCCTCATACAACAGCACAGCTCCTCTCGAGGCAGCCTGTCATTTGCTTTCTCCAGGTCCACAAAGACGCAATGCAACTCCTTCTGGCCTTCTCTAAACTTCTCCATCAACATTCTCAGAGCAAACACTGCATCTGTGGTGCTCGTTCTTGGCATGAAACCATCCTGCTGCTCACTAATCATCACCTCACCTCTTAACCGAGCTTTCACTAATCTTTCCCATAACTTCATGCTGTGGCTCATCAGTTTTATTCCCCTGTAGTTACTGAAGTCCTGCACATCCCCCTTATTCTTAAATATCAGCACCAGTACACTTCTTCTCCACACCTCAGGCATCCTCTCACTTTCCAAGATTCCATTAAACTGTCTGGTTAATTAAATACTTGGAAGACAAGCAAAGAGAAAAAAGTGAAGGACTGAGAATTACTCATTCAGTTTAGACTTCAAATCATTTGGATGATATCCTTAGAAAGGGAAAAACAAATCTAGGATATGAGAATTACCTGACATGGCAGAGTTAAAGCTGTAACATACCATGAAATGAAATTATTGACAAGGATTGTTTTCTAATTAAGCAACCGGGTTGGAACAAAAACCTGCAGCCACTGCGGCCCTCCAGGACTGACCTTGCCCACCCCTGCCCTAGCCAGTTATAATAGATACATAGGTATAGGGACAATATTCCTTTATATTATTGTTTCATTATAATATTGTGTGTGTAGCCTTGCAGCTATGTAATGATTTGCACTGTTTTTGAATTTCCCTGAAAGTATCTGTCTGTCTGTCTGTCTGTCTGTCTTCAGTGATGAGGTTGACATCTGTAATGAAGCCCTCAGAATTAGGAGTTTCTTCATTGATAGATGACACTCTTTCCATATTGTGGACAAGGCCCCCAATCAAACCAGCAGTAGACCACATAACATCCTCTTTAAGGAGAACCCCCCAAAAATGAAACCTGCATCCTGCTGGGCCCCCCCTATATTCCACTCTGACACTCTTATTCGTCCATAGCTCATGAAATAAAATTTCCCCATTTTTAAGACTGATCCTTTTTTCCTAACCCTTTCTTGTTCCCTTGAAGAAAACCTAAAGAACAAAACTGAGCCCAGAATCCAATAAACAAAAAGCCAGAGACGAGCAAAGTTCAAAAATGAGTGCTTAAAATGAGAAGACCCAACTCCAAAAACAGAAGGAGGGCTGAACAACAACTGGGAATCTAACTAATGCAATGACGCATTTTATAAATGTGTTTTAGATTATTTTATGTTTTGCTTTACCGTGTAGAGTCTGTTTTTGAGGTTGTTTGATTATTTCAATGTGATTTGAGCAAGATTAAATTTAATTCCCATTCCGTTTCTTTATGAGATGTGGTCACGTGACCGCGATCATCCCATCAATTACGTTACAGAATGTGACACTATAAATATAATATAAATATGGTGGTATTCGCATTTCACATTATTCCTCAGTGCTTAAAACTTCTTGAACCGCACAGTTGGTTTCTTTAACATCTAGGCCCTAGTGTCGGGTTGCGTGCTTCCTTTTTCGACATGGACTTTTGTTGTTGGTTTTGCCCTCATGTTTTGGTTGCTTTATCGTTTGTCTTTTTTGGCTCTGACCTGGTTTTCCCTTCTGACTTCAACTCTTCCTTCATGTTACAATATTCATGTTATTGTATTTTCCAAAAAAATTATTTAATAGTAGCACGTCATAAGAATTAATGTTGCTGTCCCCATAGCTGGTACGTAAGGGGGCATTGCCCTCGTTGGTTACACAAACCATTAAATTGACATACATTATTGGAACACAATAATTTGAAAAACAAAAATGCAAAATGCAGTTCATGATAATATTTCAGCAAACAACTAAAAGCTTAATGAAAATTAAGAGAAAATCATCAACATAACAAATATCAGAATAAATGGGTAAAGAAAGCAAAGCCCAGGGATGTAGCCTTGGTGATACGGTAACATCTGCTCTGCTGAGTATCACTGCTAAACTCACTTGCCCTCCCTGTTAAGTATCACTGGTCAAACCAGTTGTCTGCTGAGTCCTCTTGGTGTTTCTCCTGTTCTTACCAGTGAACAACCTCAGTTGCCCGGCTATGCCAGTCTGGGATCATCCTGCTGAGGCTCAAAGAGGAGCTACCCTTCCTGTCTGCACTGGTGCCTTGCTTTATGTGGAGGCAGTGGCGTAGCGTAGTAGGGGCGGCCCAACCCGGGCGGAACTTTTAGGGGGCAGCAAAGAATTACTGTATATTTTAGTCTTTTAAATTGAAATACCTAAATAAGGGGGTGGCGAAATTTTCCTCCGCCCCGGGCAGCTGACACCCACGCTACGCCACTGAGTGGAGGGGCGTCTTTCCGTTTCAGTTTAGTTCTTCTTCCGTTCCTTTTTGTTTCTTTCTATTTAATGTTTACCCATAATATGTCATTCCAGTGAGCAGGCGGCTCTGAAGCTGCAGGTGATTGAGAACAACACAGAGGAATGGCAGGAAGATCCTTTGTTTTGTGGCCTTGAACGAGTGGCAGGGGTCGATCTGTCGTTCATCAAGGGTGATGATGTTACTGCCTGTGCCATGCTGGTTGTCCTCAGCTACCCAGAGCTGGAGGTGAGTGAACCTTATGTGCTGTGATGTTTTCTGAGAGCTTCTGGTGCCGGACAGTTGTATGAAAAGGCTGGTAACCTTGATGAACTTGATGAATGGTGTGAAGTTAACGACTGGACACACAACAAAGATTTGGGGCAGCCACCCGTATAGATTCCCTAGCTGCAAAAGGCTTTTAGTTGAGTACAATGTGTACAGGATCGACTCCAAAGTACAACTGATTAGATAAGAAGGATGATTGGTTTTTATAGTCTGTTCCCAGGAAGTGATGTCCTCGGGACCGGGACGGGAACGATTTCTCGTAATTGGTGTGCTGAGAGAAAATAGAGAGGTTTAGCGCAACCTGCTGCCCCCTGGCCTGGTGTGGGATTGGCGTTTTCTGGTCCCTTCGGTTGACTCCCAAGCGCACGTGTGTGACAGTGGATTGTTCATTTGGTGGGTCACCCTCATTTTGAAGGAAGAATCCACCTAAAATCTACGTGAGAACATTGGTTAGCCACAACTTGTTTTCAATACTTAATTGCTTTTCTAAAATTCCAGTATTTTTTAATATCATCATTGTCAGTGGACATCCAGTCATGTTTAAATTACTAACCATTTGCTAATCATCCAGTCCCCTGCTTCCACAGCCCGGTGTTTTCAAGAGCTTGTGTAAATGTCTGTATTGCATGTGCTGCCTGTGTCCTTCTCTAGTGTTCCTTCATAACCCTATCCTTAATGTGCTTACCTTTGTTCAGTGGTTGCACACAGGAAAAGCGAGTGATTGCGGACAGTTCTCAGTGTCTGTGGTGTAGTCCCTCATGCTCTGCCTCTCTCACGCCCCGTTCAGGTGCTGTATGAGGACTGCCAGATGGTTGCTATTACTGCCCCATACATTGCTGGCTTTCTGGCTTTTCGAGAGACACCTTTCCTTGTGGAAGCTGTGCTTCGCTTGCAGAGAGAAAAGCCAAGCCTTGTTCCTCAGGTGAGGTTAGCCAATGGTGAGTAAGAAAGTCAAGTGAGTTCACTCTTGGCAGGATCTAACAAAGCCCTTTTTTTTTTCCTCCATAGGTGATCTTCGTGGATGGGAATGGCTTACTACATCACCGAGGTATTCGCTTTTCACTTATGGGTCAGTCTGTGTGAAGCCGTCACAGTCGGTGGTCACATGGATTCTCTGGTGTGCTACACCTCATGTCCCTTCTGTCTTTGCCCTCAAGGTTTTGGCCTTGCTTGTCACCTGGGTGTCTTAACACACCTGCCATGCATTGGCGTAGCCAAGAATCTGCTGCTGGTGCCTGGAGCCCCTGGTAAAGAAGAGTTCAAAGACCAGGTATGGTGCACGGCCTATCCAGTATACGTGATGTAGGGCTAAAGTAAACATTTATTCATATATAAGAGCATTGACAACCAGACCCCCACCTTTCTTGTCATGTAAGGAAATTCTGCCAGGATATGCGTAGTGAGAAGGCGTTTGGTTTTACGAAAATGTCTAGCAGCTCTGTCATCTGCCCTGGTGTTAGGGACATCTGTTCTGTTAAGCCTCATGGCCCATAGCTGCAGCGATGAGGCCCAGCTCTACTGTGATTTCTGTCAGCCTTTTTTCTTTTGGATAACATGACAGGAGTCTCTTCTGGGACTATGGGAGTCCCTTGTGATAGGGTTTTTGTGTCAAATGTTATGGAGACACGTGTTCACATCTCTCTTTGTAGGTTAAAGCGATGCAGAAAGCTGGTGACTCCTTTTCTGTGACAGACACATGTGGAAGAGTTCTGGGAAAGGTGAGCACCAGAATGCTACGTCATCTTCTTCTTCTTTTTCCTCTTCATCTTTTCCCAAGATGTTTTATAGGCTTCGGCATGATTTTTTCGGCTAGATGTTTTTCCTGATGCCAACCCTCCCCATTTATCCAACATCTTAGCGTATTCCTGGGCACGGTGCCTATGCATACTGATATTCTACTCTCCTTCCTCACTCAGGCCTTGAGGAGCTGTGACAAGAGCACCAAACCCATATTTGTGTCTGTGGGGCATCGGATTAGCCTGGACTCGGCCTTGTGCCTCACACTGTCCTGCTGCAGGCATCGCATCCCGGAGCCAATCAGACAGGTTATTATGGGGGTATCTGTGGTGTTGAGGGAGGTGGGATTTCAGAGGAGATCACAGGGAGCAGCATTTGGGGATTGAGTGGGAGTGCAGAGCAGCAGATGTGATCACTCAACACTTTGGGCTTCTATCATATAATCCTAAGTCTGTGATGTTATGATTCAGCATTAAAATGGGTCATGAAAAGAAGCAAGCGTGGGCTCGTGCTGGGCTTATGCAGAGCAGTTTAAAGAAGCAAAGCTAGTGAGTTGTGGGATGGATCTGGTTTGCTTCTGGAAGGCCTTTTTTTTTTTCAAAGTGGACACAGCCTTAGTTGAAGTTTTAATACTTCTGTGTGGGCTGTGTTACATAAAATCAGGGCAGCAGTATTTCAGATTTGGTCCTGGGAGACCCCCCATTTTAATTAAAGCAGCGCTTTCAATGTGTCTGCAGTTATTGTTTCAATGTGCAGTCGTCCAGCAGCAGTGAGCTTTACTTTTCCAGGGAATGACCTAAATGTCTTACATACAGGAATTGAATCCATTTATTATGGTTGTGCTTACGTGTTCTTTGTGTGTGTGTGTGTGTGTGATATATACTGTATATATTACACATTATAGGTAACTACATACATAGAGAGCTAATGTCCTGATTGGCTCACTGCCTGACTGTAATTCTTGGCTGCTTGCTAACAACCAAAGGAAAAGTAGTTTTCGCTAATGGAGTAATCTTGTGGCCCCGAGGCCCAGAAAAATCCAGCATCACCAAATTTAATGATATAAAAATGAGAGTTGTTTCATATTTAATAGTCGGAAAGGCCGATCTTAGTGCCGCTCTATGATGGTTTCAGAATAGTGCAGATGACATGTCTGACTGCAGGTTAGTGTCATTGTGGTTAGGTCCCATCTGTATCTTCTTCTGTATTTTCTTTTTTTTTTTGAACTTGTTTAAATTTTATATACACATATTTGCAGAAGAATCATTTTTAAGACCATGTAGGAGAAATTTAAAAAAAATGTATTTCTTGGGAGGGAGTCAGTCAGCAACATGTAGCTATATATACAGTGTGTGTGAGTGTGTGTGAGTCTACAGTATATATGTATGTATAGTATTTATTAGATGATAGACACACACACGAGCTTTCAAATGTTTGGATACTTGAGTAATGGCTCCTGAACATGTGGCTTTGCAGTCATGGGAATAATAAATTATGAATTAGTCATTTCAAGCAGCAATAGCCATTTTCAATATTATGAATGTTCTGGTTGTGTTTAAAAAAAAAAGAAAATGTCTGGGTGAGTCTATACTTTTGAACACTAGTTTGTGTGCTCATATACAGTGGGTATAGAAAAGAATCCCCCCCTTCGAAATATTCCCATTTTTTTTTGCTTTACGGCCTTATATGAAAACACACAAAAAAAATATTTCTTCCCAGCTTTACTTACTCAATGCAACCAATAACATCCAAGTGAAATATCACAACTACAGTTCAGAAAAATTATAAAAAATCAAAAACAAGACATGCTGAGATTAATAAAGGATCAGCCCCCCATGTTAATATTTTGCCTAAAGGACAGCCTCGAGTCTTTTGGGATTCTTCTCTATCAACTTTGCACATCTAGATTGAGCCCACTCAATATTTGCCCCCCACTCTTCTTTACAGAATTGTTCAAGTTCGGTCAAATTGAATGGTGAGCGTTGGTGGGCTGCTATTTTCAGTTGGATTTAGGTCTGGGTACGGACTGTGCCATACGAGGACATTCACTTTTTTCTCCTTCAGCCACTGTGCTGTCAATTTTGCTGGGTTCTTTGGGTCGTTGTCTTGTTGAAAGGTGAACATTCTGCCCATCTTCAACTATCTGGCAGATGGTAGCAGGTTTTCCTCAAGAACGTGACGGTATTTTGCCCCATTCATTTTTCCTTCTACCCTAACGAGAGCCCCAGGCCCTCCACAACAGGATGCTGCCACCTCCATGCTTTACTGTCGGTATGGTGTGTTGTGGATGGTGAGTTGCATTGGATTTCTGCCAGGTGTACCATTTGGTGTTGAAGACAAATAGTTTGATTTTGGTCTCATCTGACCAGAAGACCTTTTTTCATTTGGCATCAGAATCTTGAAGGTGCATTCTGGCAAAGCTCAAATGAGCCTTAATGCGGCCTTTCTTGAGAAGTGGCTTTTTCCTTGCGACCCTCCTGAACAAGCCACAATTGTGGAGCACCTGTGAAATTGTTGTCACATGCACACAATGACCACTCTTTGCCATTAAATCCTGTAAGTCCTTCAAAGTGGCCATTGGCCTCTTGGTAGCCTCTCTTACCAGTTTTATCCTTGCTCTTCCATCCAGTTTGGAGGATCCAGGGAGGGTCCTAGTAGTACCAGACACTTGCCACTTCTTTATTATGGCCTTCACTGTGCTCCTTGGGATTGATGAAGCCTTTGAGATTTTTTTGCATCGTCTCCTGCCTTATGCCTGTCCAACTCTATCCCTGAGATCTTTTGAAAGTGGCTTGCCACCCAGAGCCAGTTGTTTGCTGTCAGTTGCACTACCAAGCAAGGGAGTGAATGCTCCAGGAACAGCTTCACTAATCCCATGGATTACAACTGATCACAGGTGGAAGGAAGCCAGTAACCATGGTCTGCAATGGAAATGGTGGCCACTTACACCTGATTGAGTTTAGGAGGGGGTGATCCTTTATTCATCTCAGGATTTCTTGTTTTTTACTTTTTAAAATTCTTGTGAACTGTAGCTGTGATATCTTTCACTTGGATGTTGAAGATTGCATTGAGTAAGTAAAGATGTAATAAATGTTGGTTTGTGTGTTTTCATTTAAGGCTGTAAAGCAAAAAAAAAATGGGAATATTGTGATTCTTTTCTATACCCACTGTATATGGTGCCTTCAGAAAGTATTCAGACCCATTCCTTTTTTCACATTTTGTTATGTTGCAGCATTGTATTAAAGTCATTGAAATTCAGTCTTTCCTTCAGAATGAAAACAAAATCTGCACCCTTTACAGTGACACTTCAGATCTGGTCCAAATGCATGTCTGATTCTATTGATCATTGTTGAGATGTTTCTACACCTTATTTGGAGTCCACCTGTGGTCAGTTCAATTGATTGCACATGATTATGAAAAGAACATACCTGTCCATTGAAAGTCCCACCGTTGGCATTGTTTTTTAGAACATCTGTGAAAGATCTTTAATTGGGTTTGGTGATTACTAGGATTTCGGGAAAAGCATTTTACATTATGAAATATGGTCACCCAGGCTGGAGGAGTTAAAGAAGAAGAGAGGTCTCCGAGCCATACTGAAGCTGTGGTGAGAGGCTTGTGATTTGAATTCCACAATACAATATGGAGGCTGGAGACTGGACATTTAGAGGGGGAGAAAAAAACTAGACAGGGAATCGAGAAAGATAAGCAGGCAAAGCCGAGGCAAGGGAGACGCCACATGCTATTAACAATAACAGAATTTGTAAGTAAAAGTAAAAGGAAAGTTTGTTTAAATGTTTTTTTTTAAACAGATCATGTATGTTCAACACATAATAGGCGGAAATGTGACCAAGCAACGTAGTAAACCGCTGGTTTGTTTGTTGTTGGCATCACATTGTTAATTGGAAGATCGTCAAGAAACAAAGAAGCAGTTAATTAGAACATGGCTTTGGAACATTTTAGGGGATTCTCAATGGCTGCCTTTTATGAATGCACTTATGTATTATTCCTAGACAGATACAGTCGTTAGAAACCTTGTGTGAAATAACCAACTTTATATATCAGTTTGTCTTAAAATATGGTCTGATCATAATCTAAGTTGCAGTACAGTCTGGTTTAACTAATAACACTCAAATTCTTGTGTCATTCTTGTACATATTGAGTACATCATGCAAACATTTACAGGTCTGTGTTGGAAAAGTATGAGGACCACTAGGCTGATCACTTTAACAAAAGCTAACTGGAGGCAGGAGTCAGCAAACCTGGAGTCCAACCAATGAAACGAGATTGGAGGTGGGCTTTAGAGACACTTTGACCTATAAAAAAAGATTTGAGCATCTTGAGCTTGCTATTCACTAAAAGCATCTACTCATTCAAAGCATATTTTACGGAAAAGAGACCCCAGAAGATCTACGATCATTATTTTGTTGATTTGCATAAAGCTGGGAAGAGTTGCAAAGCAATTTCAAAGAGTTTAAATATTCACCAGTCCACAATTACACAGAGAGAGAAGGTTAGGAGCATACGCTGATACAGCACATTGCTGCACCCACTACATGACGATCCAACATTAGGATGTGAGTGCAGCCATGCAATGGGCGACACCTCAGCACCACACTAGTTCAGATGGCATGGGACACAAACTGTGTATAAATTGCAGACAATTTAGTACTGTGGCTGCTCTCCCTAGAAATGGGTGCCCAGGCTCAATTCAAGAATGCACAGTGAGGTAAAGAGAGAGAGTAAAAGCTAAAGGCTTGTAGAAATCACCGGAACAAGCTAACATCTCTGTTCATGAGTCTACCATACACAAAACATTGAAAAGGCATGGTGTCCTGGAAGAAGGAAACAAATAATCGCTCCAGACCTGAAGTTTGCCAGCGACCATCTTGACACTTCATAATGCTATTGGCCAAAATGTTTTTTGCACTACTAAAGCTGAATTGTTCAAGAACGATATTCAGTAGTACATATGACGCAAAAAAGGCAACACATACCAACATGAAACCCATCATTACAAAGGTAAAATGCACAGGAGGGAGCATTATGATTAAGGGCAGCTTTGCTAATTTGGGGTATGGACAGCTTGCTGTCATCCATCCATCCATCCATCCATCCTCTTCCACTTATCTGAGATCAGGTCGCGGGGACAGCAGCTTGAGCAGAGATGCCCAGACTTCCCTCTTCCTGGCCACTTCTTCCAGCTCTTCCGGGGGACTCCTGAGGCGTTCCCATGCCAGCCGGGAGACATAGTCCCTCCAGCGTGTCCTGGGTCTTCCCCGGAGCCTCCTCCCGGTTGGACGTGCCCGGAACACCTCACCAGGGAGGCGTCCAGGAGGCATCCTGATCAGATGCCCGAGCCACCTCATCTGACTCCTCTCGATGCGGAGGAGCAGCGGCTCTACTCTGATCCCCTCCCGGATGACTGAGCTTCTCACCCTATCTTTAAGGGAGAGCCCAGACACCCTGCAGAGGAAACTCATTTCAGCCATTGTATTCGCGATCTCGTTTTTTCAGTCACTACCCATAGCTCATGACCATAGGTGAGGGTAGGAGCGTAGATCGACTGGTAAATTGAGAGCTTTGCTTTACGGCTCAGCTCCTTTTTCACCACGACAGACCGATGCAGAGCCCACATCACTGCAGACACCCCACCAGTCCGCCTGTCGATCTCACGCTCCATTCTTCCCTCACTCATGAAAAAGACCCCGAGATACTTGAACTCCTCCACTTGGCGCAGGATCTCGCTCCCAACCCTGAGAGGGCACTCCACCCTTTTCCGGCTGAGGACCATGGTCTCGGATTTGGAGGTGCTGATTCTCATCCCAGCCGCTTCACACTCAGCTGCGAACCGATTCAGAGAGAGCTGAAGATCACGGCCTGATGAAGCAAACAGGACAACATCATCTGCAAAAAGCAGTGACCCAATCCTGAGTCCACCAAACCAGACCCTCTCAACACCCTGGCTGCGTCTAGAAATTCTGTCCATAAAAGTTATGAACAGAATCGGTGACAAAGGGCAGCCCTGGCGGAGTCCAACTCTCACTGGAAACGGGCTCGACTTACTGCCGGCAATGTGGACCAGGCTCTGACACCGGTTGTACAGAGACCGATCAAGGGGAAAATGACTTCCCAAGTTCATCAAGGTATCCTACAGAATAATGTCATGGTGGATTTTCACTTGATGAAACAGGACACTGGCCCTAAATATTGAAGAACTACAGAACACTTTCAAAAAATGAACTTTGAGAGTGGCCCAGAGGAGATGCTGTGGAATGACCTTGCAGCATACATCCTAAAAATATGACTCGGCTGAAACTGTTCGATAAGGAAGAACAGTTACAAATTCCTCCTGAACGTTGTGCAGGTCTGATCTGCAGCTGCTGGAAGTGCTTGTTTGAGGTGATTGCAGCCAAGTGAGGTTCGACCGATCATTAAATCCAAGCGGTCAGTTACTTTTTCCACAGCACGCTGTCTGTGTGACGGGTGTGTTCAGTAAAGACAAGAAATGTTCTAATCTTTGTGCATTATTAGCTTCAACATATTGTGCTTGTCTGCACTTGTGACTTAAATTAAGATCAGATCACATCTTATTAACAATTAGTGCAGAAAACCAAGTAATACCAAAGGGTTTAAATACTTTATTTTTTATTTTTTGACCAATAATTTACCCAGTTAGCACAAGGTTGCCAAGGATAAATAGGGAGACAGTAAAGGAAAAGCTTGTCAAAAACAATATATGAAAATAGTGACTGGAGATTCCCTTTTTAAAGCCAGTGTGAGCGTGACCAGAATTGTGTAACAAATGTTAGTGTAAGGAGCATCCCAGACTGGAATTATACTTAAAACAGGAGGCTGGCAGAATTGACAACATGACAGGTCTGTTCCCTCGTGCACAAAACGGCACCTTGTCAGCCACCAGTTGATAAATGGCTCCTACTGCTTACTACTGTTTGTGGCAGGTGTAGTCCCAAGTGCTCGCCTCTTTAAATGAAAACTAGATTAAGAAGGATGTAAGCAAGTACTTGCTCTCTTTATGTTTCTGATTAAAACGATTCTTTTTACTCTTTTGGACCTTTTACTCGATGATAGACTCACCTTTCAGAAGCATGCACTTACAATAGATATAGATACAGAACGTGTACGATGCATGCAGAAGCAATCGCTCACAGCACACGGTGACTTAATTGCTGCAGCGCCGTCAGAGACACTTCTCTGCTAGCAAGCTCTCTCAGATCATTGCTTGTGCATGTCTCACCCAGTACCGTCACTCCCCATTTAGCACGAACTCTTGATATCGTTAGTCACGTTGGGGGCTCAGTTGTACACGCACATCTTCCACCGTCAGTGCATCTCACACGCATTCTCAGATTTCCTCTGCCACTTCAGAATTAATTTGTGCTGCTGGAATGTCAAGCAAACCTCGCACCGTTTTGTTATTCTGCTCTGAAGCACAACTCCATCTGTTCAGGGTATGCTTACGCTTATTTCATTTTTGGTTCCACCATGAATGTGATCATTGTGGAGACGCCCTGCATCTGTATTAGGCTGAAGTGTGACGTGCTACTTTTATTGGCCTTTTTAGAAAATTGCAGAATGCAGCTTGTCAATATGATAATTCAAATTTGAAAGCGCCGCTGACTGAAATGAACAAAGTTTGATCTTCCACACTGAAAGAGAAGAATTCACCTTTATAAAGATTAGGGCTTTTAGAACGTTTCTTACATTTTTGTTTCACATTGAATTATAATGGATTCAATTTGGCTTTTTTGACACAGAAAAATGACAATTTAATGTATAAGTGAACACAGATCTCTGCAAAGTCTGAAGGTCTAACCTAACACAAATATAAAACAGAAAATTATTGATTGCACAGGTATTCACCCCCTTTAATAGGACTCACCAAAATCTTCACTGGGGAAGCCAACTGGCTTTAGAAGTTCAATGGAGATCACCTGCCTGGGGTTTAAACTGACTGTATTATAAATGCGCCTTTATCTAGAAGGTCCAACTTATGGTACGTCGGTATGGTGAACTAACCTACACAAAAAATAAGAGAATAGAATGCTCCAAGCAACTCTGTGGAAAGGACAGGTCAGGGGATCGAGACAAGAAAATATCCAAGTCACTTGTTATATCCCTTGGAGTCCATTAAAATGAATCATTAAGAAATGGTGGAGAGTATGGCAGAGCTGTCAGTCTGCCTGGGTAAGGCCATCCACAAAAGCTGAGTGATCATTCAAGAAAAAGATGAATGAAGGAGGCCACCAAGAGATCTGTGAGAGCTCTGAAGGATCTGCAAGCTAACGTGGCTGAGATTGGAGAGATTCTGCAGGCAACAACTGTGCCCGGGTGCTTCACCAGTCGCAGGTTTATGAGAGCGTGGCAAAGAGAAAGGCACTGTTTGGGGGGGAAAAAAAAAATGCATACTGTATTACACACCATCTCGGCTAGTTTCCTCGAAGACACATGGGAGACTCTGAAGTTAGCTGGAAGATGGTTCTATGGTCTGATGAGAACAAAATCGAGATTTTTTGGCCATCAGACTAAATGCCATTGTTTTGTGAGACTTAAGAAGACCATTTATTAGGCTCATCTACTCTCACTCTTGAAGATTAAAACACACACGCGCACACATAGTGATCCTAGCCAGACTAACAAACGTGCAGGTGTCATCGTGAAACACATTAAAGCGCTGCCCTTGGTTTTATGCCCACTTACCAACCAAACAATGTCTCACTTTTGCCGCAGTTGTTCTAGTTATTGAGGAGTGACCTTAACAGTCTTGATAAACCCTGTGGGCAAGAAAACAGTGATCTTCCCTGCATTAGGTTCCCTCTCGTTATTTAAACCAACCTAGATAAAAGGCAAAGTTTAGAAAATATAAAAGCAATGTGGCGCTTATTAACATATAACAGTACCAAATAGAAGAATATAAAATAGATAGCAAAGTCTGGATCTTTAAAGTCTTACTGAAAATCAGAAATGTCAAAAAGCGGATTTTGTTCTGGCCCGCTTTTGATGAGCAATCGGTGTTATTTCATAGGTTACCTCCTCCGACATCCAGATGAAATGGTCACACGTGTCTCAATCTCTGTGTTGTTGCCCCTTCAGTCGTTGACTCTTTTGGTCCCTTTGTACAAACCATATTTATGTTAAAATCCTCAAGACCCACGGCATTATCCTCATTTGATTGGCTGGCTTGTCTTTATGATGAATGACTCTGATCGGAGTGCTTGATCTTTGAGGCTCCTCCGCACTTCTTCCTTTCTCAAATTATAAACTAATTGTGTCCTGCGGTGTCCGATCTTTCCAAAGTAATAAACTATTTAAAAAACACTTGCCGCCTTTTCTCTCCACCATTAAATTGTAAACCGGTAAACACAGATGTACTAAGGTTAGAATTTACTAGTACACTACAGGATGAATGTGGAAGAAAGGATACAATTAATGTCCTGAAAATTCAGTTCATGCTGGTTTGTTTGAGCAAAATAATGAAAACTTGATATAATGTCTGCTGTTAAAAAATGGATTTTCCACTCCAGGGGCACCATGTTTGAAATTAACCAGACAGCACACATTATTAAAAACACACCATCCCCGCCATGAACCATGTTGATGATGTGAGGATTCTTTTCTGCAGAAGGTCCTAGAAGGCTTGTAAGAGTGGAGGGGAACATGCAAGGAAATCTGGACGAAGAGTCTGCAATAAACCTGCACTTTTGTTTTGTAACAAGACAACACGCCAAGCATTAAGCTGAAGTTACCCAGGAATGGCCTGAAAACAACAGTGTTAATGTCCTAGATTGGCCACGTCAGAGTCCTCCTCTCAATACAATTCAGAATGTGTAGCTGAACTTGACTGTGCACGCTGGCAGAGCTTGAGCAGTTTTGGACAGAAGAATGGGGGGAATTGTCAGAGTCCCAATGTGCAAAGCTGACAGAGATTGTGAGAGACCTGTGCATGGGGACTCGAGGCTGTCATGGCAGCCAGAGGTGCATCTGTTCAGTCCTGACTAGAAGGGGGTGAGTACTTATGTAATCAATTAGTTTCCATTTTTCATTTGTGATTAATTTGGACCACTTTGCAGAGATCTGTTTTCACTTTGACATTAAATTGTTTTTTTTTTTTTCCTCTTGATCAACAAAGCCTAATTAAATCAACTGAACTGTGACTTGATGTTGCTTAACAAACCTCCAAGTGGGTGGGTACTTTTTATAAGCGCTGTATGTATATGTAGGGCGGCACGGTGGCACACTGGGTGAGTTAGGAGTCCTTGGTTCGCTTCCCGGGTCCTCCCTGCGTGGAGTTTGCATGTTCTCCCCGTGTCTGGGTGGGTTTCCTCCCACAGTCCAAAGACATGCAGGTCTGGTGCATTGGCGATCCTAAATTGTCCCTAGTGTGTGCGTGGTGTGTGGGCGTGTGTCCTGCAGTGGGTTGGCACCCTGCTCGGGGTTTGTTTCCTGCCTTGCACCCTGTGTTGGCTGGGATTGGCTCCAGCACACCCCCATGACCCTTTAGTTAGGATATAGGGGGTTGGGTAATGGATGGATTCATAACTTTTATGGACAGAATTTCTAGGCACAGCCAGGGTGTTGAAGGGGTCCGGTTTGGTGGACTCAGGATTGGGTCACTGCTTTTTGCAGATGATGTTGCCCTGTTTGCTTCATCAGGCCGTGATCTTCAGCTCTCTCTGGATCGGTTCACTGCTGAGTGTGAAGCGGCTGGGATGAGAATCAGCACCTCCAAATCCAAGACCATGGTCCTCAGCTGGAAAGGGTGGAGTGCCCTCTCAGGGTTGGGAGAGAGATCCTGCCCCAAGTGGAGGAGTTCAAGTATCTTGGTGTCTTGTTCACGAGTGAGGGAAGAATGGAGCGTAAGATCGACAGGCGGATTGGTGTGGTGTCTGCAGTGATGTGGGCTCTGCATCGGTCTGTCGTGGTGAAAAAGGAGCTGAGCCGTAAGGCAAAGCTCTCAATTTACCAGTCGATCTACGCTCCTACCCTCACCTATGGTCATGAGCTATGGGTAGTGACCGAAAGAACGAGATTGCGAATACAGTCGGCTGAAATGAGTTTCCTCCGCAGGGTGTCTGGGCTTTTCCTTAAAGATAGGGTGAGGAGCTCAGAATAGAGCATCGAGAGGAGTCAGATGAGGTGGCTCGGGCATGTCTAACCAGGAGGAGACCCTGGGGAAGACCCAGGACACGCTGGAGGGACTATGTCTCCCGGCTGGCATGGGAACGCCTCGGGATTCCCATGGAAGAGCTAGAAGAACTGGCCGAGGAGAGGGAAGTCTGGGTATCTCTGCTCAAGCTGCTGCCCCCGTGACCCGATCTCGGATAAGCGGAAGAGGATGGATGGATGGATAGATGCATGTATGGGTGGATGTATGTATGCATTTTTTTATATTTGCAAAGAATGAAGCCTTTCTTATCTCCAGTAAGTAATGTTTGATTAGGGACAAAATGGTAATGAAAATGAGAGGACTGCTCCAATATCGCCACGTGCCTTAGAAAGCAAACAAAAGTTCAAAAAAAGCCATGCAGCATAAACAGCAGCCCTCATTTTTTAAGGAGAGACATGAGCAAGCATAACAATCTCAAACCCACTTAAGCTAATTTAAGGTCACAATAGGAACAGGGAACAATAATCCAGAACAAGGCAGAAGCCAACTGTGGACGCTGGGGGCCAGTCTTTTGCAGAAGTCGCTCAGCATGCCAGTAAAGAATTGCTAATTAGTCTCACACGCACATATGTTTGGGATTTGGGGGGAAATGCATGTGTACAACCTGCATACTCCATAGAGGCAGTGCGTGGGCACGAATCTGAGCTCAAGACACTGGATCTGTGAGGAACCTCTGACACCCAACGAGCAGGTTAATTGTGGTACACGATCTGAAACGTTAACATCCGAACTGATGTCAGCCAATGCTGGAATCAAAGCAAGTCAACTTTTATTTTTATTTAATGCTTTTCAAAACAAAGTCCATCCCAAAACACTGGCTGAAATGGAGTAGTACACTTAACGCAGAGAATTGTTGAAAGTAAATTCGCAAAGAGCTGGTGAAACTTAACAACAGTTGATTTGACAACCTTCTGTAATTTTTGAATCCAGAACTGGATGGTGGTGCAGGTTGATTCCACTTTCCCTGTTAACCTTCGTGGAGCCACTTGAACCCGTCACCGTCAATATCATAACCAAATTGAGCTGGGCAGAGGAGGACACATACACATAGCAAGGAGCAGGTGAAAAAGTGAGCAAGTGCTTTTAGTAAAACTCCAAAACCAAACGGTGTTCAAAAGTGATGTGCTCAAACGGTCTTCCATACAGGAGCGGCGTTTTGGGGTGGCAAGTGGGGTGACTGCGCCTAAGGGGGTCTTGCTTTTAAGGTCCGAATGTCCCGCTCGAGCAGATTTGTCAAGTAATATTCTCCAGTTATATTTTGATAAAGTCCGCATGTTATCTTGCAAAAATGTAGCTAAATACTGTAATGAGAAAATCCGGTGTAGGTTAACATCATTTTTATTAAATTCGCACGCAAGTTTATACAGTCCACACATACCGGTAACAGCGTTTGACGTAACCGGCCCCTCGTGGGGTTGACCCTGCACACCCCTAAGGCCACCTCTGCTTACATAAGTAATCAATGCAATTCAAACGAAGTGCTTGTGGAGGTTAAAAACAATTCAAATTAATTATCCATAAAAGCAAAGTTAAGATAGGAAACTGTCCTTTAAAATTCAGTCCCCGGTGCAGCCCTCTAAAATTGCAGCAGAGGAGACCCCCCAACCGACAGACACAGCCGTCCTTCTTAAACTGGCTCAGGTCCCTACTGTCCATGGCTTTACAGCAGGGCTCCCTATCGGACCCTCCCCTCTCCGACTCCTGCTGCCTTCCCAGACTTATGCGGAAGCAGCATCAGGATCGCTCCAGCTCCATGACTGCTCCAGCCCCTGAGTGTTGGCCGCACGTTCCTCTCAGGGGGCTCTCTCAACCCTCCTGCCTGCAAATTTTCATTCTTTTAACTTCTGTCTTCTTTCTCTCTTTTCATTCTTTTCATTTTTCTTTCCTCTTTCTGCCCCGTGCAGGCTTCTCATATAGCGACACTCCTAAAGGGGCAGAGGTGTAAACACACCGCTAGTTGGCGCACACACTCGCACGTGCCTCTGCAATCAACCAGGCATCCGTGCTCTTAGCCTGCACTTTCCTGGGGCGCGGTTATTTATCTCTCTATTATAAAAAAAAAAATCTAAGGGAGACAAGATGTGATCTTCTCGGAAGACAATTTGAAGTCCCGAGAAAGACACTTTAACTTGCTCCCAGCTCTTAAAACAATGACAAGCGACAAGGAAAACACGCAGCTTGCAGCAGATGATATGACAGCTTCTCCTTACGTGTGTTTAGCCACCCTAACCCCCTCTCTTCACAACGCAAGCAGCAGAGACACGAACTGGCAAAAAGGACAGCGGCTGTACAGTCTTTAAAATGATCGACGGGCAGCTGCTCCCTTCACAACGTGAGCAGCGTTATACATCCTGCGAGACAGACATTTAACCACGCCCGGGGCCGGAAATAAAGGACAAGTATTGTGTTGACATCGTCACGCGAGACAAGGCAGTGAGCCATCATTTAAAACAAGTCCACAGACATCTAACCTAGCAGTTGTTGGATTGCTTTTGGGAGACATGCATCGTGTGCTCCCAGCTCTTAAAACAACGACATGCGACAAGCAGAACAGGCAGCTCGCCAGCAGCAGAAAGACAGCAGATGATCCGACGGCATCTCCTTAGTGTGCCCCCCTTCACAACACGAGCAGCGTTATACGTTTTTAAAAGTAAAAGTGAAAATAATGCATATGTAACACTTCCCATGAAAATAACAATCTCTTTAAATTGTATATCCAGTAAACCAAACACGGGGGTGGGCGAGCGAAGTGAGCAGGGGACGGATCCCCCAGGTTTATTTAAAATTAGTTCAATGCCGTGGACCACGTATCACACACTGCAGGCTCAAAATATGACTTGCTGGAGTTTTTTTTTCTAATTGATAAATTATAATTCAGTCTGTAAATGAAATGTACGTATTTTGTCCTTTTTTTATTTTCTTTCCCTTTCCAATAAGACACATTAACCCGTTTCACGTTTGAAGTCATAAAGTTTTAATTGCTACTTCTTTCTAATAAAGCGTGGAATGCATTCTGGTAAGTATTTTAAGAATTGCTTTTGAAAGGACCGGTAAAATGAGTAATTTTTTATTTTCCACTCTGACTTTACGAACTGTTCTCAACATCATTCAGATTACCGAAAAAGGTTAATTTCGAGAAATAGTCTGCAATGCATTTTTCACCATTAAGTGCATTTGAAAATTGATCTCAACATATACAGAATAA
>NW_024385705.1:0-6140 GCF_016835505.1 Polypterus senegalus
AAAAGTTATTGTTTTTCGTTGATTCCGATCTCTTTAAATATCGCTACGTAGCTGTCCGTTTGTCTGTCAGGATTTTAAATCACCTGTGGCTTGCAAACCGTTGGACCTATTGACCTGAAATTTGGGACACATATCAATCAATCAATCAACATTTATTTATATAGCACATATTCATACAAAAAATGTAGCTCAAAGTCTTTAAAAAAATGAATAGAAAATAAAAGAACTAAAAGATAAACATAAGTCAACATATTAACATAGAATAAGAGTAAGGTCCGATGGCCGGGGTGGACAGAAACACAAAAAACCCCAAAGGCTGGAAAAAAATAAAATCTGTGGGGTTCCAGACCGAGACCCCCAGTCCCCCACATATACTATGGCGTCTACCATCCTTTGGGTGTGATTGACCTCTGGGTTATTCCTCTTTTTATTTTATTTTATTTTGTTGTAGAATCAACTCCGGCAGCGACCAGCAGGCGCCGTGTGGCGCTATTTCAGGGCCATTCTTATTCCCTACCACCTTAGCCATCACTTCCTACCTCTTCATTTTTTTAAATCATTCTTGGGGCAGACTGCAGATTTAAGTTCAGCTTATGTAAAAAATTAAAGAAAACATACTCTTTGATTAAACACAGACACTAATTTAATCATTTTTACAGCGAAAGATGCCAGCGAAGAGAAAGCGGGCCCGCTAGGGTGGAGAAAAAAAGAGCTGATCAGGAAGCAGAGTGCATCAAATGAATGATAAATTTACAGAAAAGAGGAGAAAACAAAGGAATGCTCAAGTCAAGGAAATTTTAGGTTGCTGTATCATAAAAGACACCATTTCAGCCATGTGACCAGCCGCCTGTCCTTTGTTGGAATAAGTGCTTTTTGGCCATCTTCAATGTGCTTCCTTAATCTCTACAGGTGTCCTTGATGATGTTTTCCCCATAAAATGATGGAATTCTGATGTATCATCTTAATGAATCCTTTGAGAATTTTCAGCCTTCTTTCCTCAAGTCTAAAGATCTTTAATACAAGTAGCCTGTTGAGTTGCACCGGGTACTCTTAGCTTCTTGTAGTGCTACATCACTTTCAGCACATTGATCAAAACTGTGCCCAGTCCTCAATGCAGTCTCACTATCACATTCTAAAATTGGTGTATAATAAACCTTCAATTACTTTCAACAGTTTATGACATATAATTGCCATTTTATTTGACTCTTTTATTCTTCTGGGCCTTGCCTGAACTCCCTTTCCGTATTTATGCCAATAAGGCTGATTTCAGTTGAATGAAACACAAGCAGATCTCAAAGGATAATCTCACAGATCATATGCTTGGACTCATTAGAGGAGCCTACTAAAGAGGATAGGGAAAAAAGCTTTGGCAAGTGTAATACAATCTGTCTGCAACAAAAAAACGATATTGCATTTTTTGTTTCTACAATTGCAAAGAAATGAAAATTAATCAAAGGCATTATAAATAATGATGATCTTGAATCAATCATTTTGCAAGCGAGTGCAGAATGCAGCTGCTAGAATCTAACTGGGAAAGAAAAACCCAACACATTTTTCCAGTTTTGATGTCACTACACTGGTTGCCTGTGTCATTCAGGATTGACTTTAAAATACTGCTTATGGTTTATAAAGCCTTAAATAATCTGCTCCATCTTATATATCGGAATGCCTGACACTTATATTCAAATGTAACCTCAGATCCTCATATGAGTGTCTCCTTAAATTCAAAAGCTAAACTTAAAAAGAAGTGGTAGAGGTGACCTTCTGCTGTATGCACCTAAAATCTGGAATAGCCTGCCAATAGGAACCAGGCGATACAGTAGAGCACTTTAAAACACTGCTGAAAACACATTACTGTAACATGGCCTTCTTATAACTTCACTTTAACTTAATCCTGATACTCTGCTATGTTCAATTCTTCATAATAACTATTCACAGTGGCTCAAATTCCGTACGCCACTAACTCTCTCTTCTGTTTCTTTTTCGGTTTCTTTGTGGTGGCGGCCTGCACCACCACCACCTCAAAACATCATGATGCACCAACATTGATGGACTGAAAGCCAGAAGTCTCGTGACCATCATCATCAAGTCCTTCATGAAACCCTAAATACAAAGGGACTGTTTGACTTATGTTAGGTAGATTGCCCAGAGGGACTGGGTGGTCTCTTGGTCTGGAACCCTACAGATTTTATTTTTCTCCAGCCCCTGGAGTTTTTGTTTTTTCTGTCCACCCTGGCCATGGACCTTACTCTTATTCTATTTAATTAATGTTGACTTATGTTTATTTTTATTGTTTTCTTTTCTCTATTCATTTTGTAAAGCACTTTGAGCTACATTTTTGTATGAATATGTATATAAATAAAATGTTGATTGATTGATTAATTGAATCAGCCACTGTGTTTTTTATATACTAATCATTCCTGAAACACCCCAAGCTTCAATACAAACATGGCCATTATTCTTTGGGTCAGTCTGTTGGTTAGATTCCCAGTCAGTTTTGTGCTGCTCCAGTGCAAATTTATTAAAATCAGTTTTATGACTTCATTTTAGTTTTTCAGTCCAGCTGATTTTCTACTGCCAAGGGCCACAATTCTAATTTTTGCTTTAAAAGGGGGCACCTTCTCCTTCTGCTATGCTTTTTTTTTTATTCTTCTTCTTTGTCCGCCTTTCTTTTAACATTGTGCTTCAAGGTGGTGGCATTCACTTTTTGAAAAAACCCATCCTTGGCATTAACCTGGAGGTGACCAGCTTCAAATTCCGTAATTACGGTTAAGCCGAGTCAGACATGGGGTGTGATTTAATGATCTGCTTTTAAAGGGTAAAACTTGAATAAATCTCAGGACAGTGTCCATTCCATCTAATGGATAAAATAACATGCTGCAAAAAAATCATGAATATTTCTATCGTTTGTCAATCTAGGTAACTCATCAATATGCATGGTTGGAGGAACTTCAATAAAAGCACAATGATTTTAAATGAAAAGCTCTAAAGCTAATTTTCAAATAAACTGAAAGTGAGCCCTGATTTGTGAATGTGGTGGTCATCAGGGTTGACATGGAAAAGTAAAACTTATCATATGGCACTGTACAACCTAACTGCCAGTGAATTTGGTCCCTAAAGCTTCACATGGTAAAGGTAAGCTAACAAAAAGGTAAAATGATGGCAATCAATTAAAAGGACCCAAAAAAAAAAAAAAGGAAAGACACTAGACCCTCTAATCACTGTTAATAGAAAGCAATGGCATTTCATTTCAGAGAAATGTGGAAGTCACAAAACCTGTGCTGTTGACTACAATAATAAGGCGTGTGTTGTTTGTGGACCCTCACTGACATTGACTCACTCATGCACAAGCAACAGAAAAATATTTGAAAAAAATGTGTGAACTCACACTTCTGCCATCTCGATTAAAAGGTATAGGCTGTCACTGGTGACTGTTTCAAAACATATCACACAAATCGATATCAGTACAGCAGAGGACACAGCCATACAATTCCTACTATATTTGTGTTGACATTTAGTTTTTCTGTTCTGTTACACAAGATAATGATTTCTTATTGAAAGAAATTCAATGTTTGCAGCATGTTTTTCCAGGAAGTAAACATACGCTAGGAGATTAAACTTAAAAAAATAAAATTTTTTAATCCTCAGATAATTGGTTCTCGTTGATTCTTATAATTCTGTAGTGTAACAAGATAATGATGAAGGGCTTTTTGACGAAAAACATACAGTGGTCAGATCTAATTATGCAGATCAGGTCGTTTGGATGACTTTGATTTATGCGGGGACAATTTAAGTTTGGCATGAGGCGATTCTTCATGTGTCATTGCACACTTCTGGGGTGGTCAAGGGATTTTATGGTGATTTTCTATAATAAACTTAATAGTTATAGCGTATGAAACTTTTCATAATTAGATCTGGACCCCCTTCTAAACCCACATTGTGTTTCCTGGGGCAATTGCAGTTTAATCTTAAAGACAAGTTATTCTCATGGTTTAATGAAACAAGCGATTACTGAAAATAATTCTCAGTAAACAATGAGTTTACATCACAAAAGAATAGTAAATTGTTTTCCTTCCATGAAATTTGTGTCATTCCACAGAAGAAAAGACATTCAGTTCTTTCTGGAAGAGTTTTCATGCATTAATTTGGCATAGGTCTGATTGGCATTTACTATCAAAGCAAAGATTTATAGTTGAAAAAATCACCAAGTTTGAACCTCCAATTGGAAAAGGGGTTTTGGGAATGTCAAATACTTTATTTATATGACATTTAAAACAACATGGAATGCTGTGGCCAAAGTGCTTTACAATAATAGAAGAAAAAAAACATACAAATAACAAATAACATACATGAAATAAACTATATGAACATCAATAAAATAAATAATAAAAAAAAATAATGTTATATAATCACAATGAGGAACCCATCAGTATTACTGAAGGTCACGAATGCAAGTGAATAAAACGAGTCTTTAATCTAGATTTTGAATTGTAAACGACTCCCTTTTTGTGGCAGGTAAAGTTCCACAGGCGAGGAGCAACGCTGTAAAAGCTCTGTCTGTCCCCTAGTTTGACACTTGAATGCGAGGGCAACAGAGACAACTGACCCGAAGATCTAAAAAAATCGGATGGCTGGCGTAAAACACACAATTCAGATAATATTGGCAGGAGCAAGCCCATGTAAAGATTTAAAACTAGCAACAAGATTTTAAGATTTTAAATTAGATCGAAGAGTGAGTAAAAGATGGGATGGGTGTTGCAGTGACTCCTAAAGAACTGTAATGTGCATGATGGTGCAGTTTAGAGTGTTTTCATGAATATGCGGCATGTGACATTTTTTTAAAAAAGTACTGCAATTCTCCACAGTTATGTGAATGATAAACAGAAACAGAATTCATTTTACGGGTGTGGTATGGATTATATATGTTACGTAGCTGCAGAAAAAACGTGGTAAATCCAAAACTGTGAAAGAGGCTTTGGAAGCAATATTCCTAAATATATTTGCTTTAAAAGTGACAAACATAAACTCTTTAATGAGTTTGCATTCACATGTGAAGTCACCTGTGAAAAAATGTTACTATCGAGTGTCAAGAAAGTGATACAAATTGAAACTTTATCTGTTTTGCTCATCACTGCTGGTTAATAATGAGACTAGTGGAAATAATAATTACAAGGAACATCAAAAATTCATCTCTGTTGAAATACAGTGGTTTATTGATATTATGAAATGTGTCTGTCTGGTGAGCACCTTATCAATTTAATACAGCACAGGGTAAGGAGAGGTGCAGTCACTAATAGATTTCCTCTTCCACCCCATGACTGGTGGAGAACCCACCTAAAGAATCATGGCGTCACTTCCATTGACTCTCCTACTCTGCGATTTTGGTATGGATGACCAATGTGGATGCTGAAGTCGGAAACACAGGAGATAAAACCAATTTAAATTAAAAGCAATTTCTTTATTGGTGGCAGAGAGAACTGCCCCAACCAAAGCTCAGTGCCACTGACTGGTCGAATCAGGCAGCCTGTCCAAAGGAGGAGTTAGCTCAGTTTTATACCAGTTTGTTTACTAAACAAAGGAGGAATATGAGCAGTTCAGTTTGATGTCACGCTGAGTTTGCAAGTAACTTAAGATGGCACATTAAATCATTATGATGAAGTACACAGTAGTCTTTATGGCTAGTATTGCAAGGCAGTTACAGAGACAGCACTTTGCAAAACATGTACTTCCTATTCTTCTGCACCATCAGGGTTACAACTCTTCAGCGGCTATGTGGCGAGTTACAATTTAAGAATCTTATTATAACTTACATTTTACACATAATGATCATCACACATAATAATTGGTTATACAATATTAAAGCTACCTTAAAAGTTAGTTTAGTACATTTGTCTTCAGGAATACACTCTTACAGCTTAGTGTCTAGTTAGATTACATTTGTTCAGTTATCTTAATACATCCTTATTTATAATACATAAGTGACATGTTTTTATAGTTCGATTACACCATACTTTATTATTTGGAAAGACTGAGCAGCTTAATTCTAAATATTTCTTCCTCAATCACAACAGGTAGTGTTTCTTTCATTTGATGGACCCTTTTCGCTCGGTTTCGACAAATTGTTTTATTCACCACGTCTC
>NW_024385706.1:0-5944 GCF_016835505.1 Polypterus senegalus
ATTTTTGCCAATCTTGCTTGTTTGTTTGTGTTTTAATTATACATTTTTATTCTATTTTTAATTTACTATTTGCACATCATGTTGTTACACTGTGGACCCTAGCTTGCAATTTGGTCTATCTGTATACTTGTATATGGTTGAGATGACAATAAAGTTCACTTTGACTTTGACTTGACTTGAACGTCTTTGGACTTTCCTCACATTTTGTGATGCTTCAGCCATCTGCTAAAATCATTTAAATTCATTTTTCCCACTCAGTACCCCAGAATGACAAAAATTAAAACAGGATTTCAGAAATTTTGGCAAATGTATTAAAATAAAATACTGAAATCTCCATTGACACAACCTTAGAGCCCTTTCTGTGACTTTTAAATCTGATTAGATGCATCCCATTCCGCTGGTCATCACTGAGAGGTTTGTAGTCCACCTGTGGTCAATTAATTTCATTGGTCCTGATTTGAAAAGGCACACGTGCTGTCTATAGAAGGTCCACAGGTGACAAGACCCAAGGCGTGAGGTTGAAGGAATTGCCTGGGCTCGAGAGAGGATTGTGTAGCACCAATCTAGGGA
Source organism: Polypterus senegalus (assembly GCF_016835505.1). Classification (NCBI taxonomy): domain Eukaryota; kingdom Metazoa; phylum Chordata; class Cladistia; order Polypteriformes; family Polypteridae; genus Polypterus; species Polypterus senegalus. The sequence goes on from NW_024385706.1 coordinate 571, forward strand.
AGGCTACAGAAACAAATCTGCAGCTTTGAAGGCTCCGTGAGCACAGTGGCCTCCATAACTCTGACATGGAACAAGTCAGTAACAACCAGGACTCTTCCTACAGCTGACCAAACTGAGCAAATGTGGCAGAAGGGCCTTGATAAGAGAAGTGACCAAGACCTAGAGACATTGTCTCAACTCTGGAGAACCTGTGTGGAGATGGGAGAAACTTCCAGAATTTCAATCGTTACTGCAACAATCCATCAACTTTGGGTTTATGAAGAGAGACCAAATAGAAGCCCTGCTATAATAAAGAGATTTCCAAAAGGTACTTAAAAGACCAATGGGTCTGATGAAACCAAAATGACCATCTTGTCTGGAGAAACCAGGCATAAACATCACCTGTGCAATACCATCCAGTGATGAGGCCTGGTGGTGCAGCATCATGCTTTGTATTTCAGTGGTAGGAACTTGGTGACTCTATAGGGCCGAGAGAAAGTGGAATAGAGAAAAGTACAGAGATATCCTCAATGAAAACCTCACTTCAGAGCCTTATGGATCTCAGACTGGACTGAAGGTTCATCAGCCACCAAGACAAAGCAAAGGGAAACACAGGGGTGGCTTAGGGACAACTGTGTGAATGTCCTCAAGTGGCAAATCCAGAGCCTGGACTTGAAGTCAGTTGAACATCTCTGAAGGATCTAAAAAACTGACCATTAGTGGTTGCACAATCCCCACTGGACCTCTGGACAATGATCCACTGATGAGCACGCGTGACATCATCTCAAACCACCGAAGAACCCCTAGAGTAGATAAACTGTCCCATGCTGTGAACGTGACTATAGCAGCAAGCACAGTTTTATGAATTGATTTGCATTCACTCCGACATTTAATACACAAAATACTAAATTTTGGAAATTTAGTCATCGACTTCTAAAGTGTGGTGGGCTGATTTTCTAATTTCATGTAACACATCAGTTTCTACTGTTAAATCCAAGCACTCAGTGAACCGAAGGCCTTATTTGCCAACTATCCGGCAGTTTCTCCTATTTGGTAACTTGATCATGAATATCCCGGACCACCAACATTGAAGAACAGCCTTCAAAACATTATCTGTTAAAACTTTTACCTGGTCAGGTGTTACGTGAAGTATCAAGTTCTTGTCTATCTTCATGTTCTTGCTTAGATTCTCTCTCATCATTTTGGTTTCAATGAAACTTTCGATTGATTTTTAAGTTTTGCGGCTGAATCGAGATGAGATTTCTGGCTCACATGTCACTTGAGTCCAGTCGCTTCATGCTTTCCCCGAGGTCCATTTGTTAAAAGATCCTGTTTGTTAAAGCATATTTTGCAAATTGCACCATCCATCTGTGAGAAGTTAAAATTTCTCCCAAGAGGCATGCTAAGTTGGTATAACCAAACATTCTGGTGTCAGCCATTTTGTCATAAACCCTAAGTATCGTTTCTTTTTATGAGCATCTACTTGAACTCTCCTCAGCTTTTTGCTTAGACTGTTTTAAATCCATAATTTTGTTTAAAACTCGTTCATATCGGTTGGTAACTGATTTAGTTTCATTACTTTGTAAAATGTAATTTTGTTTGAAAGGTCTGGTCTATTTATGACAACCGTGTGAAATGATGGCACTCATGAAGGAGATGGTAGCTCACTTTTATTCAAATACCTGGGATTGCAGATTGAGGAGAAGAATTTGGTATCCACCACAGAAATCCACAGCAAGATCAGTCAGCCACCACAGCATTCACCTCCTTAAGTGGTACTCCATGGAAGAGAGCAAACATGGCCAACGAAACCAAAATCTGTCTCTTTCATATCCTTATCCTGCTAATTCTCCTCTATGAATCAGAAATATGGAACCCATTCCAAAAGAATCTGAAGAAACCCGAGGTATATAAATTCGATGCCTGCACCAAAGGCATCATGTGTAGATGTAGAATGGGCCCAGACCATTTGCCACACAGAAGACTCTTTGGAGGAAACACCCACTCAGTGGAGAGTCCAATGAACTGCACCAAGAAAGTGTGGACCAAACCAGGGCTAAAGGATCTGAAGAGCAGCGCACCTCAGTGACAGGCCAGGACCATTGACATGGATTGTACAGCATGGAAAGGCATCATCACAAGCAAATTCTGAAAACCTGCAGCAGCCTCAGCAGTGTACTGGTTTGCATGACCAACTAACCTCCTCTTTGAGCCACCAGCTAGGGAACCAAAGAACATGAAGAAGGACTTAATGAGTCCACATAAAGACGAAGCTTTGTTTAAGCAGACAGGAACACAAAGTAGTTTGCATCTGATTAGCATAAATAGAGTCTGGCAATATTTTCTATGAATTAATTGTTGAATAGTGATGAGTGAACTCCACTGAATCCACTTTGCCTTGAGTTTGGTGAAAACACAGAAAAAATTGGAATTTCAGCGTATGTACTTGAGAGGACTGTCTCTGTCACTACCTGATCTGTGCTACATAGAGTAGCACAGTATACCATCTTAATCAATAGTAAAGGCAGAATATATAAGAACAATGGAGTATTTTCATAATATTCTCATGATGTTCAGCTAATGTACCCCAAAATGAAAATACAGCAAGTTGTGCATCTGCATGAGCAATGAGATCGGGCTGTGACATAAAGTGTAACGTTGAATGAAGTTTGTTCTTTTTTGTTTAAATGCATTTGGGGTGCAAAACTGGCTGGAGTTCCAATTGGGTACTAACAGCACTCCTGTGTCTAAATGCCATAAATTATTCACGGCAGCGTAAAGTGTGAGGTGGAGTACATTTACAGTACACGATGGAAAGTTCAATGCAAATCGAGAGGCAGCACAGATTGGGGATTCTTCACCCAGCATTGGCTGCTATAACTCTGTGACGTCATGCTGGCCTTATAAAGCATCATGGGACTCTGGGAAAAAAAAAAAGTTTGTCTAACCCATGGTGAATTTTGGAGAAAAATTAAAACGAGATTGCTGGCAAACTCAGAAATTCACCAGAAACATCTTGACTAATGTAGCGCATTGTGGAACTATGACAAATTGACAACGTGGAGATTGGATGAGCAGAGAAACTCATGTTTTGTGTCCTACTCAGCAGGAAAACATAATTAGTTTCTAGAGTAAACAGGGGATGTAAAAAGGCAAAGCAAATTAAAATAAAAATTAAAAAATTGATCAAAACCAAAGGTTTTTCCACCTGCATGACGACACACGGTTCAGTTCAGCTCACTTTGGGGGTTTTCCACGGGAACAGTACCTGGTACCTGGTCCTTTTTTAGTACCACCTCAGCCGAGGTTCCAAGCGGCGAACCGCTTACCAAACGTGCGGGTAAACTCTGCTGGTCACTGGTTCCGTGAAATCGCATTACTGCGCCACTGAACTTGGACACCAGACACAACAGACCCTTAGATTTATACACAGCCAGCGAAGGGTTCGGACGCACCTTTTGTTTTAACCAAAAATGGCTGTTTCGTGGTTTCTTGGGGAAAGTACGGGCCCCTCTCGTGGTACCCGAGGGCGGATCCAGCGAGCTGGATGGCACGCGGAATAAAAAAGTTTTCAGGAGGTCGCAGCTCTTGGCGAACGGCTCCCATCGAGGATAATGTCACGGCAGAAGGCGCTGAACTATAACGACATCGTGAATAATTTGACTCTAAAGGGTTTAAACGCAGCTAAAGCGCAAAATGAACTGAGGCGAACCAAGGTGAGCTGTACTGAACCGTGCTGTGTTGCACTATGCAGTGGAAAAAGCTCTGAAGACGAAAGCAAAAATCACTTAACTGGGAATAAGGTCCAAAATTAGGCCGGACAAAAAAAATAATAACACAAAAGCCAAAATGTAACATCTGCGGATAGGATAAGGCTCAGTATAAAAAGGCTGACAAAAGGTCCGGGGGCCCACCCCTAGTAACTGGACTGACCTGACAACAGTAAACAAAATAGCTTCCATGAAAGGAAGAGGCTTTAAACCTCAATCTTCAACCCAAATTGTGACATCTTGTTTGTAAAAAAATGTGAGCTAATTGCTTTTGATAAATTTCCCTTTTGGGTATAAAGTGTTGTTTTTATCCTCAATAAAACTGAATTTGACACCCCGCCTTTGGACGTTTCTCTCAAAGGCACCTCTTTGACCTTAAACACTATAGATGTCTTGATGCTTTCCCTCTAAGAAAAGCCATATTGGGTAACTGTTGTCAGGGTTATGTCCCCCGTTTTTAGGCGGGTCTCCGGTTGACCTTAGTTAACAATCTATGAACCTTACCGAACTCGCGGTAAAATCCATAATTTCTTTTGATCTATTGTGTCTTTTCTCTTTTTGTATTGCCTGGTTTCACTTTTTTTGGGTAAGACCGTGAGTTTTGCCTCCCTGGTTACCATCGCTATGGCTTATTTTTTTATTCTTTAGTTTTACCCACGTCTCCCCTTTACCCAAAAAGCAGTTATCTTGTTTTCCTGCTGAGTCAGGACAATAATTATCGCGCTGTTGCGTTGCAGGCAGTAATCCCCAAAAATCGATGTATTACAGGGATGTAAGCATGACCTCTCAAACAAAAAAACGACTTGGGGCGAAAAGGCCCTGCTTAATTCTGCCTAATTCTTTTTAAAAGGGGTCGGCATTTGTCGAAATTACAGGGTTTGAGGATGTTAATCAGCTGAAACTTGCTGTTATGTTTAGTTCAACGCTTTTTGCTAGAAGGAAAGTTAGCTTTGTTGATTTGACCTCGATTGCGCATGTGTTAGTAGCAAAGTGTGAACACCTCTAAATTGGACGATATCTGGTGAGAGACCTAAAAGAACACAGAAAACAAAATACTCCATGGGCGTTGTTTTGGATATTGCCAAATCAGACTCTGACTTTGTGGACTCCAATTCTCAGGCAAATGATCTGAGGTGGAGATTGAAAATGAAAGTGAGATACCTGCTTCAGCTGACCCGCTTTTATAGCTGATCCTCTGCAACGTCAGCCTGGGAGGACCGCCCACCATGACAAGGGTACATGTCAGATTGCGTTGCACGCGCTGAAGACAACCAGGCAGCCAGCCCACCATGCATTCCTACCAGCCACAGAGCTGCCCTACACAGCCCAAAGACCCTGAACAGGTGCCAACAGCAGCCACAGCAACAGATGTTTTACGATTTACATGAAACCTTGCTTTGAGCGAGTTGCATGCAAAATACTCAGCCCTCAAAGAGTTAATGTTGGGGGAAAAAGGACAACTTTGGCCAAATTAGACCTGCTGGTAATGTTGTTACTGATGTAGCCAAAGATATGGCCAACCCTGTTTTGGTGGCTTTTATCGCCCAGAGCCCCCAAAATTTTTCCCCAAATTGGAAATGATTTTCCTCCCCAAAGGTTCCAGGCCGTGTTTATAAGAGAAAGGT